>NC_091333.1:14937683-15027683 GCF_038502225.1 Cherax quadricarinatus | reverse complement strand
AATATATACAGACTTTGCAAAAGCCTTCGACAAGTGTGACCATGGCGTAATAGCGCACAAAATGCGTGCTAAAGGAATAACAGGAAAAGTCGGTCGATGGATCTATAATTTCCTCACTAACAGAACACAGAGAGTAGTCATCAACAGAGTAAATTCCGAGGCAGCTACGGTGAAAAGCTCTGTTCCATAAGGCACAGTACTCGCTCCCATCTTGTTCCTCATCCTCATATCCGACATAGACAAGGATGTCAGCCACAGCACCGTGTCTTCCTTTGCAGATGACACCCGAATCTGCATGACAGTGTCTTCCATCGCAGACACTGCAAGGCTCCAGGCGGACATCAACCAAATCTTTCAGTGGGCTGCAGAAAACAATATGAAGTTCAACGATGAGAAATTTCAATTACTCAGATATGGTAAACACGAGGAAATTAAATCTTCATCAGAGTACAAAACAAATTCTGGCCACAAAATAGAGCGAAACACCAACGTCAAATACCTGGGAGGGATCATGTCGGAGGATCTCACCTTCAAGGACCATAACATTGTATCGATCGCATCTGCTAGAAAAATGACAGGATGGATAATGAGAACCTTCAAAACGAGGGATGCCAAGTCCATGATGACACTCTTCAGGTCACTTGTTCAATCTAGGCTGGAATATTGCTGCACACTAACAGCACCTTTCAAGGCAGGTGAAATTGCTGACCTAGAAAATGTACAGAGAACCTTCACGGCGCGCATAACGGAGATAAAACACCTCAATTACTGGGAGCGCTTGAGGTTCCTAAACCTGTATTCCCTGGAACGCAGGTGGGAGAGATACATGATTATATACACCTGGAAAATCCTAGAGGGACTAGTACCGAGCTTACACACGAAAATCACTCACTACGAAAGCAAAAGACTTGGCAGATGATGCAACATCCCCCCAATGAAAAGCAGGGGTGTCACTAGCACGTTAAGAGACCATACAATAAGTGTCAGGGGCCCGAGACTGTTCAACTGCCTCCCAGCATACATAAGGGGGATTACCAACAGACCCCTGGCAGTCTTCAAGCTGGCACTGGACAAGCACCTAAAGTCGGTTCCTGACCAGCCGGGCTGTGGCTCGTACGTTGGTTTGCGTGCAGCCAGCAGCAACAGCCTGGTTGATCAGGCTCTGATCCACCAGGAGGCCTGGTCACAGACCGGGCCGCGGGGGCGTTGACCCCCGGAACTCTCTCCAGGTAAACTCCAGGTAATACGCTGAGTTTAATGTAGATTTATGTATATTTTTGAGGATTAAAGTATTCTTAACTGGTGGTAAACAGGTTGATTGCTGCCTTAATGATCCTCATGTACTCGATGTAGGTTTGAAGCCCAACCAGTCAACGAGAGGACAGAGTCAGCAGCCACTGGGGTCATTCATTAGTAACTATACAATTCATATAAAACATTAGAAAGTAGTGAGAGCACAGGATATATACACCAAGTGTATTTCTCTCAGCATGTGAGTCAACCTTAATCATTATTTTAGGGTTTAAAGTATTCTTGTCTGGTGGTGACAAGGTGAATGCATCCTGGATGACTGAGTGTAGTCGATAGGCTTTAAACCCCATTAACGAAGCAGTCATGGCGGAGTGTGTTAGTCGACGAGGTGTCAAGAGAAAAGCAACGCGGGGATATTGTGACAGTGTAATACCATGACATTAGTGACAGTGAACTACAGTGCCGTGCGATACCTTGACGTTACAGTGACAGTGCAGTGCAGTTATGACCGTATGATGACTGTGTACTTAGTTTATAAGTGAAGCGTTCTGATCACTGTTGGAAATATGTTCATTTAGTGATACCAGTAATCAAACCAGATTTGTTTATGAACAGTTGTGCACTTAATCGGTTTTTACGTCAAGCCTACCATCCTAAGCATATATATGTATGTATATACACATGCACCAGCATCAACCCCACAAGCCTAACAGTATTACTCCAACGAGCAGATGAAGCTCCAGAAAGGTAAGGAGACTGTTTACGCTGCTCATAGGCATGCTTCACTTGATTCATTTGATTATGATGGACGGGCACGTGGTTCATAATATATTAATAGTTTTGGTAGGAAAAGCTAGAAGAAAAATAAGTCATGGCTAACATAATTTCAACGCGGTATTATAGCTGGGTTTGATTGCTCTAGCTTATATTTTAATCATGGGAAAGCGCTAAACCTGAAGGGTTACATAGCGCTTGAGGAATGAGGCACTTCGGGTAGATCCAAGGCAAGGACGGATACTTACAGTTCCTTAGATTAAGAGCCCCTTACTGGTATTGAGGCACCTCCATGGAAAGGATTGGGGGGGGGGGTTAAGAGTATGAAGCCAGTGTCCCAGTGGCTCTGCCACTTCATCCATTACAGATATTTGGATTTTTTTTTTTCACAGGGTTTTACAAGGTTATGTTGAGGGTTCCTAACTTTATTTACAAACTAAGAGCTGTTACCTACATCAGCTTATTTAAAAGCCTTTTTATTGTTACGAGACATATAAGTAGGGAACATGTTGAAGTTGGAGCCATCTGTGGACCAGGAATTTCATTTGATCAACTGTCTGTTTCGTTCATATCAGTATGCTGTACGAATATGTTCCAGACTCGAGTAATCCTGGGGATAAATGATCTCGGATGAAGTGTTGTTCTGGAGAACGGTACAGAGTGAAGTTGCTGCTTGCTGTCCGTCTTGTGTAGAAGCTCACTTCAAGCTGTCCTCGGAGTGGAGACGAAGTGTGGTACTTTGACAATATTGGCCTTGTATGTAACAGTAAGATCGCTCACATTTCTCCTGTATTGAAAGATCTGCTGAAATGACAGATCTATCCAGGCGAGAGATGAGGCGTCTTGTTCTGTTCTCTACTCTAGCAAGAAGTCGCAGATGATATGGGGGGGATGGGGGGAAGCAGTCTCGTACACTTCAACGCTTGACTTAATGGGGTGTGGACAGCCACGCTCTTCTCTGAGTATTGGTGACAAATGCCCTGTTAGCTTCCCAGGATGTTTATCCTAATACACCGCAACTTGGCGGTTGTGGTTCAGTTGGTAGCGGTTTCAGATCAAATACTGTGGGACCTGAGTTCGATATCCAGCTGATTGGATATCGTTGGGCATGTTTCCTTGTACCTGCTGCCCCTCGAGTTGTGCTCCCTGAGAGGCCAATTGAGTACCCCATGCTCATCATATGAGCAGTAGCGCAAAAATGATTACAGAGGGCGTAGCCGGTCTTATTAGACCTTATTGGGCATCGTTACATTACATAAAATTGTAATTTCATTTATTCAAATCACTTCATAAAGTTAATGTGTACTATAGTATGGAGCACAATATCCAACTTTTGGTATGTTATTACTCTTAATAAACATTTTTCATAAATAACTGCAATCTCGTCAACAAAATAATTTTATCCATCTGGTCGATGCAAAATATGAATACAGTATAATGATGTCAGGTATTTCTAACAATGAGATATTTTGTTATATCCCATGGTTTGCTTGGTGTCTGAAAAGTGTTCATGTCACTGTTCACACTACATATTGTCATCACTGTACAGTCCGTACTACTAGACAATTATAGCTTAGTCTTAGTGTTGTAACTAAAGGAGAATCGGAAGCCGAACTCAGACCTAGTTTAGCAGACGCCATAACAAAAGAACAATAGATATCAAAACCCTCCCCTATGTATAAATAGCATGCTCCTAAACCCATAGGATCCATGTTACTCTTTGATTCTATGCCATAGAATCACATTCACTTCTCAACACCCAACACTTTGTCTAGCAGTAATGTTTTGAAGTACTTAACCTTCGTTACTTTAATATATCTTTATTTACTTCAAGTACATGTACAAAGTATACAAGCCTAGCTGACATCAATGACATATTTCATTGAGCATTTCGGGCAAATTAGATCAGTTTTGGGTGCTACTTTGGCTTGTTATCTACAAGGAAAATGATATCTACACTTGCATTGCGATCTACACCTTGTGTGGACCCCCGGTTAACGATATTTTTTTCATTCCAGAAGTATGTTCAGGTGCCAGTACTGACCGAATTTGTTCCCATAAGGAATATTATGAAGTAGATTAGTCCATTTCAGACCCCCAAACATACATGTACAAACGCATTTACATAAATACACTTACATAATTGGTCGCATTGGGAGGTGATCGTTAAGCGGGGGTCCACTGTATTGCAATCAACACGGTACATAACCTAGGTTAGGTACCGTGTTGATTGCAATATAAGGTGTAGATCGCATAACAAAGTAGATTCATGATACGTAGATCGCAATGTAAGTGTAGATATCATCCCAAAGTAGATTCATGACACGTAAATAACAAGCCAAAGTAGCACCCAGTTTTGTCCCAGGATGCAACCCACACAAGAGGGACTAGTACCGAACTTGCACACGAAAATCGCACAACGAAAGCAAAAGACTCGGCAGATGATGCAACATCCCCCCAATGAAAAGCAGGGGTGTCACTAGCACGTTAAGAGACAATACAATAAGTGTCAGGTGCCCAAGACTGTTCAACTGCCTCCCAGCATACATAAGGGGGATTACCAATAGACCCCTGGCTGCCTTCAAGCAGGCACTGGACAAACACTTAAAGTCGGTACCTGACCAGCCGGGCTGTGGCTCATACGTTGGATTGCGTGCAGCCAGCAGTAACAGCCTGGTTGATCAGGCTCTGATCCACCAGGAGGCCTGGTCACAGACCGGGCTGCGGGGGCGTTGACCCCCGGAACTCCAAGTAAACTCCAGTCGACTAACACCCAGGTACCCATAGACAACCGGTGTAAGGAAACACGTCCAGTGTTTCCACCCCTACTCCGGGAATCGAACCCGGACACTCACCATGTGAAGCAAAAGCTTTTGCCACAAAGCCATGGGGCACTGTGGATAAGTTTAACCTGGCACATTTCATTATGATGCCCCTGTTGAAATAAATCGTAACTGATTCTTTATTATCCATAAATACTCTTAACTCCATGAGTGCTAGTTGTGGCATTCTTACAACAGGCGCCAGACACAGGTATGATAGGACTATGACACTGGAGTCAGAATACATCTGTGTATCCATCTCGCATTGGTCTTCAAATGCATGATAGAAATGAAATGACAGAGGCATAAACCTTCATGGAAGAAGTAGATTAAAATCTTGGGTTGTTAGCTAGAAGTTTAGTTCCCTGCATGTAGTGGGGTGAGGCTGTGTCTGTTGTCTTTCTCGCTAGTTTTCATTGATCTTGGTGATGTTTGTGAGTGTCTAACCATGGATATGGACCTAGACAAGCGCCTGCAGGAGCTGGTGGGTTTGTGGAGGGCGAATCGCCAGAAAAACGCCGGGTGTTGCTCAGTGGATGCGAGGTTGCTATCCTGGATTGCTAGTTTACTAGCATGAAGGGTGGGGTATGGCACAGGTTTCATGCTGCATCTGTACTACTGGCTGCACTGAGATCCTCTTGCGCATGGAGGAAGATTTATGACCTTTTTCATTCTTCCTAGGAGCTATCCCTCCATGCCCCCCCCCCCCCCCCGTTTTTTCTTTTTCTTCCAGAAAATGAAAAAAGTGACCTAACCATGGAGTCCCAGATCCATGAAAGTACTCCTTTCTGCTGCAGCACCCTTTCACAACACTACCTCATTATCAGACCATTCTTCGGACCTTTCTAGTGCCCCAGTACGTTCTGCTGGTGATATTTCGCCACCTGCTCCTGACTCCTTTGATACATCTGACCTCCACACATCCTTGACCATGCTTCCAGCTTTTCCCTCTACGGTGCGGCAATTTTCAGACCACCTGCCCATCTCAGGGCAGACCAGCTCCAGTCCCACACCTAAACAACCATGCCCATTAACTGATGACACTGCTTCAATTACCTCTCACTTTTCCCAGAAAAGACCATGACACTTGCTTCCTTTACACATTATTTTTCAAAGTTCACATTGGACTAAGTTTTTCACTCTGCATCTGACATCTCCCACTGACAATCTTTCTGATCGTAGTATCAGCAAGGCACTCCTGTGCCATGTTGGTCAAAATATTTAATTTCATGCTCTTAAGAGTGGTGCATGCATCATCACTGTACAACATGATGGCCAGGCTCACAATCTTTCCTTTCTTACTTCCATAGATGATATTCCTGTCACAACTCGAAAACTCATTTCTCTCAATTCTTGCAGTGCTACCGTAGTTCTGCCTCGTACCATTGTTCAGAGTGATGCTGACATTCTGGAGCAACTTGAGCTCCAGGACCTCCCAGTTCTCAAAATGGATGCTTATGTACTACCTGCCCATGGGTGGAGATGCTTCCTATTCAATGTAGCTCACTTAACTTTTATCTGTCAAGAACTTCCATCCCCAGTTTATATTGCAGGACACCATCTTTAAGTCTGAGAGTTGATCCCTACACCATGACTGTAGAAATTGCTGGCACTTTCAGCCACCCAGTGAAATATTGCAGGTCCATGGCAGAATGCCCAGTCTGTGATGCTGCCAACAATACCAATACATCCTGCAGCCTACCTACCTCTTGCCTTAATTGTAATGAGGCTCGCCTGTCTCATTCACACTGTTGCCAAGTTTACTTGAGGGAACAAGAAATTTGTTGTCTCAACGAGAAAGGAGGTTTCACGTACACCATGGCAGTCTCTCATATCTGCCTCCAAGGGAGACTTCTGTGACTCTAGAATAAGAGTTAACAAGAGGCCTCCAACCTTGGTGGTACCTACTTCTGCAATCTCCTCTGTGGTTACAGCTTTCACAGTCGCCTCTGTATCTAACTCATTTGCAGTCCTCGCCTCCAAGGTCCCTACCTCATTGCCTCATACTGTCCTTAAATCTGCATCTTCTCTCTCGCATGTTTCTATGTCTACAAGACTTCTCACAACTACACCTTCCCTTCACACCTCTACTTCTCCAAAGTCTAAAACATCCCTAAGTTCAAATATCCTTTAACCCTTCCTTCACCTATCCTTCCCAAACATTTTTCCTTTTCAGTGTCTGTGCCTAGTTCTTTACCTCTTACTTGTTCTGTTATGTGTTTGGGGGTTCATCCTCCCCCCATACAGTACCCTCCTCTCCTGTCCTCTCACAAGTTTCTTCCTCTCCTGTCTCCTCCCAAGTTTCTTCCCAAATTAACTCTACCCTCTCACCCCCCTTCTTTGGTAACTTCCAGTGTCTCTCCAGTCTTTACTCGCCCTTCCCCTTCTGTCTCTGATGTCGTACTATCTGCAACTAACTTTTTCTCTGAAACATTTGAAGCTCTCTGAATATACAGCCTCTTTTCACTTAGCAATGTTCTAGTTTACCGACGACTCAGACTTAGTGAGCTGTCTGACCAGTATGCCTACCTAAATAATGTATATTAGGGCTGATTTCCTCTATTGTTTATTACAATAAACATTTAAAAATATACTAGAAATATTATAAATGGTGCAAAGGTGACATTAAAATAATATCAAAGATGGTTGACAGAAACCCACTACCATTATAGTATGCACCTCGCTTAACGACGAATTCATTTACCGACATAGTCTTAGGAACGGAACTCCATTGTTAAGTGAGGAGAGGCTGCATTGAGGAAACGAAACCAATGATGGACATCGATCCACCTCCCATCACTCCTAAACCATCTATACAACTCTTCTTCACAGCATTCCAATCCTTTGCCGCTTACTCATTTTCCGCTTCTTCCACATGTAGACTTTAACCCTCCTAGTCCGTAGACACCTACTGCTTCATGTTACCAGTATACTTCTCTTTGCAAGTCATGACTTATTTACAGTGGAATATTCGAGGCCTCAGGGGTAATTGGGGTGAGTTTCAGGTGTTGCTCTCCTAGTTTTCCTGTTTGTCTGTTTACAAGACTTTAAATTACACTACTGTTATCCATCCAATCTTGGGCTATGTTTTATTGCATTCATTGGATCCTTTTCCCAATGGAACATTAATAAAATTGCACTTCTTGTATGCACCGGTATACCATACCATCAGATCTTTGTTCATACTTCACTGCATTACACTGTAGCCTGCATCTATTTGAACAAGTGGTAACTCTCTCATTCTCGAGCATTATCTATTCCAGATGTTCCCCTCAAGGGAGGTTCCTTGATGCTGGTGAGGGGCTCATGATCTAAGGAATTGGATCTGTGCTCTGGTTCTCTGAATTAAGCCTGAATACCTTCCATCCTCCCCACATGTGCTGTATTATCCTACAGGTTTAGTGCTCCCCATGATTATAATATAAGTATGAAAGTGGAGTGCGTATAGCCGACCTAGTCAAGCTGTACAAGAAACCCCAATCAACCATCGCTACTATTGTGGGCACCAGAAAGACAATCAAGGAAGCTGTTCTTGCCAAAGGTTCAACTGTGTTTTCGAAACAAAGATCGCAAGTGATGGAAGATGTTGAGAGACTCTTATTGGTGTGGATAAATGAAAAACAGATAGCAGGAGATAGCGTCTCTCAAGCGATCATATGTGAAAAGGCTAGGAAGTTGCATGAGGATTTAATTAAAAAAATGCCTGCAACTAGTGATGATGTGAGTGAATTTAAGGCCAGCAAAGGTTGGTTTGAGAGATTTAAGAAGCGTAGTGGCATCCATAGTGTGATAAGGCATGGTGAGGCTGCCAGTTCGGACCACAAAGCGGCTGAAAAATATGTGCAGGAATTCAAGGAGTACATAGAAACTGAAGGACTGAAACCTGAACAAGTGTTTAATTGTGATGAAACAGGCCTGTTCTGGAAGAAAATGCCAAGCAGGACCTACATTACTCAGGAGGAAAAGGCACTCCCAGGACATAAGCCTATGAAAGACAGGCTTACTCTTCTCATGTGTGCCAATGCTACTGGTGATTGCAAAGTGAAGCCTTTATTAGTGTATCACTCTGAAACTCCCAGAGCGTTCAGGCAAAAGAATGTCCTCAAGGATAATTTGTGTGTGCTGTGGAGGGCAAACAGTAAGGCATGGGTCACTAGGGAATTTTTCTATAACTGGTTACACCATGCATTTGCCCCCAATGTGAAAGATTACCTAACTGAAAAGAAATTAGAACTTAAGTGCCTCCTGGTGTTAGACAATGCCCCTGGTCATCCTACAGACGTGGCAGAGCGACTTTATGGGGACATGAGCTTCATTAAGGTGAAGTTTTTGCCTCCTAATACCACTCCTCTCCTGCAGCCCATGGACCAGCAGGTTATTTCCAACTTCAAGAAACTGTACACAAAAGCTCTGTTTGAAAGGTGCTTTGTAATGACCTCAGAAACTCAACTGACTCTAAGAGAGTTTTGGAGAGATCACTTTAATATCCTCAATTGTGTAAACCTTATAGGTAAGGCTTGGGAGGAAGTGACTAAGAGGACCTTGAACTCTGCTTGGAAGAAACTGTGGCCAGAATGTGTAGACAAAAGGGATTTTGAAGGGTTTGAGGCTAACCCTGAGAATCCTGTGCCAGTTGAGGAATCCATTGTGGCATTGGGAAAGTCCTTGGGGTTGGAGGTTAGTGGGGAGGATGTGGAAGAGTTGGTGGAGGAGGACAATGAAGAACTAACCACTGATGAGCTGATAGATCAACTTCAAGAGCAAGAGGCCAGACCTGGGGAAACTGGTTCAGAGGAGGGGACAGAGAAATTGAAGAAGTTGCCTACTACAAAGATAAAGGAAATCTGTGCTAAGTGGCTTGAAGTGCAAACCTTCATGGATGAAAATCACCCTCACACAGCTATTGCAAGCCGTGCTGGTGATTATTACACTGACAATGTTGTGAAACACTTTAGGCAAGTCATAAAGGAACGAGAGGTACAGGCCACTATGGACAGATATCTTGTGCGAAAGAAGTCCAGTGACTCTGAAGCTGGCCCTAGTGGCATTAAAAAAAGAAGGGAAGTAACCCCAGAAAAGGACTTACTACCTCAAGTCCTAATGGAAGGGGATTCCCCTTCTAAACAGTAAGAAGATAATGCTCTCCCCTCCTCCCATCCCATCAATCATCACCAGATCTTCAATAAAAGTAAGTGTCATTTAATTGTGCATGCCTTTTTCAGTTTGTGTGTATTAAAATTAACATTTCATGTGGTAAAAAAAAATTTTTTTCATACTTTTGGGCGTCTTGCACGGATTAATTTTATTTCCATTATTTCTTATGGGGAAAATTCATTCGCATAACGATTATTTCGCATAACGATGAGCCCTCTTGCACGGATTAAAATCGTTAACCGGGGGTCCACTGTAATAATCCAGCTGTTGCATTTCTGGCTTCTTCCTTACTGCCACCTCTTGTTATAAGATGATTTTTCATGCTCGTCATTTCTTCTGGGGAAGGTCTCGCTGTGCTCATGATGATCAGAGGTTCTTCTTGCTTCTCTTCCCCTTCATGTTTTAAATATGGGTACTCCCACCCATTTTGACCCCCCGCACTCGATCTCTTGTATTGATTTGTTTGCTTCACATCAACTGCCCTAGTCAATTTGGTTTTCATTAGGGCTGCTCTACTGTTGACCCCTTACTCTGCTTAGGTACATATTATAATGCCTTTGTGAGTAGCTGCTTGGTTATCAATCTTTTTTGATCTTGAAAAGCCATATGACACAACTTGAGATATAACATCTTGGCCCAAGCTCACTCCTTAGGCCTCCGAGGCAATCTGCCACTTTTCCTTAAAAACTTTCTATCTGAGAGAGATTTCTGCGTTCAGATTAATACTTTGCTTTCCCAGGACTTTGTCCAAGCTGAGGGTGTCCCTCAGGGATGTCCTTAGCACCATTCTTTTTCTCCTTGCTGTAAGTGATCTGGTATCTGTTTTCCCATCTAATATCTGGTCATCACTCTATATTGATGACCTTGCTATAGCTCATGCAGGCATTGACTGTTGGCTAGTAGTGGCCTCTCCAGAATGCTGTCAACAGTGTTTCCCATTGAGCCACTACTCATGGGTTTAAATTTTCTGGTGCAAAAACACATCAAATTACTTTCAGCAGATGTTCTGTCATCCCTGATGCTTCATTATAGCTGTATGGCTCATATACCCCTTAATGTGATGGTCAGAGTTCTCGGCCTTCTGTTTGATCGCTGGTTGTCCTGGAAACCTCATATTATCTTCCTGAAAGCAACTTGTCATAGTCAGCTGAACCTCCTCAAAACCCTTGCTCATCTTTCATTAGGGGCATATCATTGAACTCTTTTGACTGCATTCAGCCCTAATTTTATCGAAATTATAGTATGGTGACCAGATACAGTGGTACCTCGGTATACGTCCTTAATCTGTTCCAGGACCTTGGACTTGTACCATACAGGACGTATACCAAATGAATTTTTCCCATAAGAAATAGAGGGAAAACGATTAATCTGTTCCCATGAAAAAAATCCTATTGTTACTGGCATATACATTGATGGGATTGTATAAAATAATTTAAACACTGCTTAATGCAGGTCAGCCATCACTAATCCGGCAATCAGTTATCCCATTCCATCAGTAAACTGGCACAAATTTCAGCTAGCATAATTTCAGATTTCATCATTATACTGACTCGAATAATTTTACTGACTCAAATTTCATCATTATACTGACTCCAAAATTGTGCAGATGGTTGTAAATCCACAGCAGCAAGCCAGTGGAAGAGAAAGCAGTGATAAAAATGAGGAAGATGTAGCAAAAAGTCTATTGATAGGTTAAGTGTATTCTAACTTAACCACTCTGTAATCCGGCAAACTCTATAATCCGGCACACTACAGGTCCCAGTGATACCGGATAGATGGCCGACCTGTTCTAAAATGTGTAATTTAAACACTGCTTAATACTAAAATACATACATAAATACAAAAGAATTAGATGAAATAAATGCAAATTTAACCTCGCTTTACTTTGCTGAAAAGAATTGAGTGCCTACTAGGATAGTGCTGAGAAGGGAGGAGGAGGAGGAAATGTTATTGTTTGGAAGGAGAATCCCCTTCTCTTTTCTGTCTCTTTTTCCCTATTTGGACCTGGTTAAAGCTCGCCAGGTTTGACTTTTACTAAAAATCTGTCCAAAGAACTTTGCTTCTGCCTTCTCCTCTGGGTGTTTCGAAAATGTGACATTGTCTGGTCATTCCAGACAATGCTGTTATTGCTTGTTTGGGCTTTGTTGGCGTAGTACTTCTCTGCAAAATTTTTGACGTCCATCCATTTGGCAAAGATTTCCTTGATTAATGAAGTAGGGGCTTCCTCTATTTCCTCTTCCAAGCCTGAAGAGAGTGCATCCATCTTAGTCTTGTGCTCCTCCTTCTCAAGTTCCTGCAGCTCCTCAGTGCTCAGCTCTTCCCTGTGCCCTTCGACTTAACTCCTCCACATCACCACAGAGAGTTAGTGTGAGTTGTTCACTGAATGGTAGCAATGGGCATACTGACTCCAGTGGGCAGTCATGGCTTTTTGAGAGAGAGGTAAACAAGGGTAGCATGCAGTGTAGTGACTCATTTTGACCCATACAAGTTCTTGCACCCAAGTCGTATTCCAAACAAAGTTCATTTACCAAGCAAAAATTTTCACATCCAAACAGGACATATACCAAGTCGGACTTATTCTAAAGTGCAGATTTACCGAGATACCACTGTATATTCAGTGGCCTCTCCTGCATCTCTTTCTAAACTTGCTCCCATCCATTATTAGGGATTACGTTTGTCTAGGTACATTTCGCTCCTCACCTGTCAAGAGCCTATATGCAGAGGCAAATGCTCCATCCTTGAACAGTCACCATGATGCACATTGCCTCCACTGTTTTGTCCACTTTCATGACCTTCACAATCCTTCTACATACAGAATAGTAACAGATGTTAGTAGACATCTATTATTTGTTCTCCAATCCTGTTTACTCCATCCCTTTTCTCTTCGTCTTCACTTGTTCTTGTCTTCTCTTCAGTTGCCCCCTTTATATGTTCATCTATCATCTAACCTTTCACTTCCCACTTGGGAGGTTCCAACAGTTTGTGTCTTTTCTTCCCCATTACTATGCACGAAAGCCCAAATACCTACAGTTGCTTCTCACTCTATTTTTCTTAACCACTTCCAGTCTTATTCTCATGCTGTTGCAGTGTACACTGATGGTTCTAAATCCTCTGACGGTGTCAGGTTGGGAGCATTGTTCCCAGAAAGCATAGTGCGGGGGCATTTGTTAGACTCGGCAACCATTTTTACAACTAAATTGTATGCATTCGCCTGTATTGCATCTATGCCTACCTCAGCAATTGTAGTAGTCTGACTCCTTTAGTGCTTTGCAAGCTATTAAAAAATTTGATTCACCTCACCTCCTAGTTCTTTGTATACAACTTTGGTTGTGCTGCATTTCTAGCAAAAACAAAGAAATCATTTTCTGTTGGGTCCCTAATCATGTTAATGTTCAGGGCAATGAGCAGGCAGATTCTGCTGTGCAGTCAGCAATACATGACCTCCCAGTTTCATATAGAGGTATTTCATTCTCAAGACTATTTTGCTGTAATTTCTAACCATCTTCACAACTGTTGGCAACAGCATTGGTCTGATATGACTCATAACAAGTTGTATTCTGTCAAACCAAATTTAGGTTTTTGGCTTTCTTGTCATTGATGCTGAGGTTGGAATACTACGCCCTCCCATCTTTGCATCGGGCACACCCGTCTTACTCGTGGGTATCTCATGGAGAGGCGCCCTGTTGCACTCTGAGAATTGTCTGGTTCCGATTTCAGTTTGCCACATTCTATTGGACTGTCCTGTCTTTCAACAAGCGTGCAGAATTTTCCTCTGACGTCACCACTCTGTCTTCCCTCCTTGCTTCTGGCCCCATCTTTGACACAGACTCCCTCTTTGACTTTTTGACAGGAACCAATTTGTTACACAAACTTTAATAATTACAGTGGACCCCCCGCATACCGTTGGCATCACATAACGTTAAATCCGCATACCGATACATTTTATCGTTAAGATTTTGCCTCGCATACCGCTAAAAAACCTGCTCAACACTATTCGTCCGAGACGCGTCTAATTTGCGGCCTGAGCCAGCCTCACATGTTCCGCCGGTGGCATTGTTTACAAGCCAGCCTCCACGGTAACATCCAAGCATACAATCGGAACATTTCGTATTATTACAGCGTTTTTGGTGATTTTATCTGCAAAATAAGTGACCATGGGCCCCAAGAAAACTTAGTGCCAACCCTGTGGTAAAAAGGGTGAGAAATATTATCGAAATACTGTGGTAATATACTGATGCTGCTGCTGCTGCTGTAGCACGTCAGCTGCTGCTGCTGCTGTAACTGTCACTGCTGCTGTAGCACTGTCAGCTGCTGGTGCTGTAGCACTGTCACTGTAGCACTGTGCTGCTGCTGCTGCTGTAGCACTGTCAGCTGCTGCTGCTGCTGTAGCACTGTCAGCTGCTGCTGCTGCTGTAGCACTGTCAGCTGCTGCTGTAGCACTGTCAGCTGCTGCTGTAGCACTGTCAGCTGCTGCTGCTGCTGTAGCACTGTCAGCTGCTGCTGTAGCACTGTCAGCTGCTGCTGCTGCTGTAGCACCGTCAGCTGCTGCTGCTGTAGCACCGTCAGCTGCTGCTGCTGTAGCACCATCAGCTGCTGCTGCTGCTGTAGCACCGTCAGCTGCTGCTGCTGCTGTAGCACCGTCAGCTGCTGCTGCTGCTGTAGCACCGTCAGCTGCTGCTGCTGCTGTAGCACTGTCAGCTGCTGCTGCTGCTGCTGCTGTAGCACTGTCAGCTGCTGCTGCTGCTGCTGCTGTAGCACTGTCTGCTGCTGCTGCTGCTGTAGCACTGTCAGCTGCTGCTGCTGCTGTAGCACTGTCAGCTGCTGCTGCTGCTGTAGCACTGTCAGCTGCTGCTGTAGCACAGTCAGCTGCTGCTGTAGCACAGCTGCTGCTGTAGCACAGTCAGCTGCTGCTGTAGCACAGCTGCTGCTGTAGCACAGTCAGCTGCTGCTGTAGCACAGTCAGCTGCTGCTGTAGCACAGTCAGCTGCTGCTGTAGCACAGTCAGCTGCTGCTGTAGCACAGTCAGCTGCTGCTGTAGCACAGTCAGCTGCTGCTGTAGCACCGTCAGCTGCTGCTGTAGCACCGTCAGCTGCTGCTGTAGCACCATCAGCTGCTGCTGTAGCACCGTCAGCTGCTGCTGTAGCACTGTCAGCTGCTGCTGCTGCTGTAGCACCATCAGCTGCTGCTGTAGCACCGTCAGCTGCTGCTGTAGCACCGTCAGCTGCTGCTGTAGCACCGTCAGCTGCTGCTGTAGCACCGTCAGCTGCTGCTGTAGCACCGTCAGCTGCTGCTGTAGCACCGTCAGCTGCTGCTGTAGCACCGTCAGCTGCTGCTGTAGCACCGTCAGCTGCTGCTGTAGCACCGTCAGCTGCTGCTGTAGCACCGTCAGCTGCTGCTGTAGCACCGTCAGCTGCTGCTGTAGCACCGTCAGCTGCTGCTGTAGCACCGTCAGCTGCTGCTGTAGCACCGTCAGCTGCTGCTGTAGCACCGTCAGCTGCTGCTGTAGCACCGTCAGCTGCTGCTGTAGCACCGTCAGCTGCTGCTGTAGCACTGTCAGCTGCTGCTGCTGCTGTAGCACTGTCAGCTGCTGTAGCACAGTCAGCTGCTGCTGTAGCACAGTCAGCTGCTGCTGCTGCTGCTGTAGCACAGTCAGCTGCTGCTGCTGTAGCACAGTCAGCTGCTGCTGCTGTAGCACCGTCAGCTGCTGCTGCTGTAGCACAGTCAGCTGCTGCTGCTGTAGCACAGTCAGCTGCTGCTGCTGTAGCAGTCTGCTGCTGCCGTCAGCTGCTGCTGCTGTAGCACCGTCAGCTGCTGCTGCTAGTAGCACCGTCAGCTGCTGCTGCTGTAGCACCGTCAGCTGCTGCTGCTGTAGCACCGTCAGCTGCTGCTGCTGTAGCACCGTCAGCTGCTGCTGCTGTAGCACCGTCAGCTGCTGCTGCTGTAGCACCGTCAGCTGCTGCTGCTGTAGCACATCAGCGTCAGCTGCTGCTGCTGTAGCTGCTGCTGCTGCTGTAGCACCGTCAGCTGCTGCTGCTGCTGTAGCACTGTCAGCTGCTGCTGCTGTAGCACCGTCAGCTGCTGCTGCTGTAGCACCGTCAGCTGCTGCTGCTGCAGCACCGTCAGCTGCTGCTGCTGCAGCACCGTCAGCTGCTGTAGCACCGTCAGCTGCTGTAGCACCGTCAGCTGCTGCTGCTGTAGCACCGTCAGCTGCTGTAGCACCGTCAGCTGCTGCTGCTGTAGCACCGTCAGCTGCTGTAGCACCGTCAGCTGCTGCTGCTGTAGCACCGTCAGCTGCTGTAGCACCGTCAGCTGCAGCTGCTGCTGCTGCTGTAGCACCGTCAGCTGCTGCTGCTGTATCACCGTCAGCTGCTGTAGCACCGTCAGCTGCTGCTGCTGCTGTAGCACCGTCAGCTGCTGTAGCACCGTCAGCTGCTGCTGCTGCTGTAGCACCGTCAGCTGCTGTAGCACCGTCAGCTGCTGCTGCTGCTGTAGCACCGTCAGCTGCTGCTGCTGTAGCACCGTCAGCTGCTGCTGCTGTAGCACCGTCAGCTGCTGCTGCTGTAGCACCATTGCTGGTGTGGCTTATTGAGAATGCCAAGAAACAATTAACCCCAGAGGGTTAGCCACCCAGGATAACCCAAAAAAATCAGTGTCATTGAAGACTGTAACTTATTTCCATTGGGGTCCTTAATCTTGTCTCCCAGGATGCAACTCACACCAGTCGACTAACACCTGGAGTTTACCTGGAAAAATGCCTGGAACTAGTGCTCGTATTGGTGAATTTAAAGCCAGCAGAGGTTGGTTTGAGAGATTTAAGAATCGTAGTGGCATACACAGTGTGATAAGGCCTGTTCTGGAAGAAAATGCCAAACAGGACCTACAGTACTCAGGAGGAAAAGGCACTCCCAGGACACAGTGTCTCATCAGTCATTGCTGCATCTTCAATAAAGGTAAGTGTCATTTATTCTTCATTTAGTAGAGTAGTACATGCACAATATATATTGTGCATGTACTGCTCTACTATTGTGCATGTATCCTTCTCTTTGTGTGTAGGAAAATGTATATTTCATGTGGTAAAATTTTTTTTTTCATAGTTTTGGGTGTCTTGCACGGATTAATTTGATTTCCATTATTTCTTATGGGGAAAATTCATTTGCATAACGATAATTTCGCATAACAATGAGCTCTCAGGAACGGATTAATATCGTTATGCGGGGGTCCACTGTACTTCCTTTAGCACTCTTCACAGCCCTTTCTAACTTTACCTCTGTTATCCTCTCTGCCCCTGGTTATTTTCTACTCCAGCCATACCCCCTGCCCTGCAGTGCAGTATGATCCTAGTGGGTTTAGCACTTCTGTTTTGATTATAATAATAACCCATTGCTTATATCAGTAATCCATTGCTTATACCAGTAACTATATACCTGACGTATCCTTGCAATTTTTGCCACTTTCATCCCTCGTGCTGATGGCCCCTCAGCAGAGTTGACTAACACTGCCACACCTGCCTCAGAGAGAAGTACCCCATCCTATGTATATACATCATGTATGCCATAGAAATTGTCTCACAGTTGTCAATGAATGGGATTTCAAGTGCTTTGCAGTACCTGTCTAGCCAGCAATTTACATAGATTGCCCTAGACATCCAGTCATTGCCCACTCCTTGGCAAAATGCTACGTAGGATTGGTGCCCCTCCCTTAGACCTAATTAGATCTATAGCTGTCCTGTATTTAACTAGCAACTCCTGTCTCCTGCCCTTCCCAATATAGTTTCCACCTGCATTGAGGCAGATAATGGACTTGTTCCCATTACCTGACATATTATCCAACCTGTTGACTGTCACCAACTCCAGCTACAGGAAAACACACCCCTCTATCTTACCCTCCTATCACTGTTACAAAAGGTATGGTCCATATATTTTACCTTTGAGTCACTGACAGGGATGTTCCTACCTTTAATAGCAGAGGAGTTAGTGGTACCTTTAACCTCTCTGACCATTGATGACCATTATCCTGGAGAACAGAGAAATGATTTCCTATAAATCTGCTCCTTTAACATTCCTCACTCTGATGTTCTCTTTTACTGGAAACAGCTTCCCACTTATGGCTGGTGATGAATCCATGAATTTCTTCATTCTTTCATTGAACTCTTATTTTATTAATAGTAATTGTTTTTACAAGGCAGGGTGACCCAAAGAAACAGTCATCAACATTCACTCAATTGTTTTTTTTCCAGAAGTGTGTCGACATCCCTCCAGATGCAGCATTCCCACCCCTCCTTCAGAGTGCAAGTACGGTCCTCCAGTACTCAAGTTCATAACAGGTTTCCCTGAATCCCTTCATAAAAGTTGCCATACACTCTTGACAGCACATCTATTAGAAAAAACTTGTCCCCCATGCCCTCCTAAGATGCTTACACAAGCCTGCTGAATGCTGAAGCCCCTAAAATTTAGCTTGTACCCCCCTCCCTCCAACTGTTCTTGGAACCCCTCCCCCTACTACCTTCTGTCCCTATCCATCCTTCTCTACATGGCCAAACCTTTCCTCAGCCTTCTAAGTTATACCCTTGGTCACTCTACATTACCTTTTAATATCTATATGGCTTTCCAACTTTCCTCTGCTACCTCTAGCCTCCTTGTGTTGCAGCATTTAAAACCCATGCCTTACACTCGCATAAGTGTTGGTACATTTCTGTAATAACTAACCGATCCTCCTGACTGGCCATTGTGTTTATGGGGAAGGTGCAGGGGCAGCCATGAAGATAGGTTGAGCCCTAAATATGAGAGTGTGTACCTTAGTGAGATGGTATAGGAGAGTGAGGTGGGATAAAATATTAGAGTATTTGGAGGATATCATACATTGTTAATATAAGAGAACATTTGACCATCAATTGTGGTGCAGTTTGGGTGGTGAGCTAAAGTATCTTTCATGGTGCATCTATTGTCATTTGCCTCAGGGCCATATAATCCATGGATGGATTAGAGTCCCTGCATATTATTCTGTTTACTTAACAGTAATTCAGAACAATTTATCTTTAGATTTCTGAACTATATGGCCTTAAAGAGTATGAGAATAGATGCACCATGAAAGCTGGGGCTGTGGGATTAGACAGTAGGGTCACAGTTGGTGCTGCTGATATTACTATGTCAGTTACACTGGTTGTAAAATCCTATTATAAGCTCTGGCTGAGTTGTTAGTGTTTGGCCTATGTGTCTGGACCACGGTTTAAATTTCCCATCTATTCTCCTGTTTATTCAATGTATACAAAATAAGTTATATATACAAATATTACTATATATATGATCAGCAGATCAGTTTATTAAGAATGAGGCTAACCATAGAATTGATGAAGGAAAAAAGGTGAGTGGTGCATTGAGGTATCTGTGGAGACAAAAAAAATGTTATCCATGAAGCCTAAGAAGGGAATATATGAGAGTATAGTGGTATCAACACTCTTACGTGGGTGTGAAGCTTGGGTTGTAAATGCTGCTGTGAGGAGGCGGTTGGAGGCAGCGGAGATGTGTCTAAGAGCAATGTGTGGTGTAAATATTATGCAGAGAATTGGTTGTGTGAAAATTAGGAGGAGGTGTGGAGTTAGTAAAAGTATTAGTCAGAGGGCTGAAGAGGGGCTATTGAGGTGGTTTGGTCATTAGAGAGAATGGAACAAGTAGAATGACTTAAAACGTATAAATCTGTAGGGAAAGGAAGGTGGGGTAGGGGTCGTCCCTGAAAAGGTTGGAGGGAGGGGGTAAAGGAGGTTTTGTGGGCGAGGGGCTTGGACTTCCAGCAAGCATGTGTGTGCGTGTTAGGAGGGAATGAAGACAAATGGTTTTTGGGACCTGATGAGCTGTTGGAGTGTGAGCAGGGTAATATTTTGTGAAGGGATTCAGGGAAACTGCTTAGCTGGACTTGAGTCCTGGAAATGGGAAGTACAGTTGAACCTCGACTTAAGAGTGTCCTAACATAAGAGTTTTTTGAGTTGCAAGCCGTTGCTCGGTCGATTTTTTGCTCTGAATTACAAGCCAAAATCCGAGTGATGAGCGAGCTTCAGAATGCCGCCACTAGTTGGCATAGCAAATGTCACAACATCTGCTCAGCAGTGCATGTGTTTACCTCACCGTGGAAGCATTTCTCTTATGTTGTGCTTGCATTTTGTGCAATTATTTTGCCAAATTTCTCTTTTCTAACCATGGATCCTAAGAAAGTACATGCAAAGGACAGTGCTGAGAAGAAAAAGATGACAATGTCCACTGAATTAAAGAATGAAATCATAGATAAACACGAGCGAAGTGTGTGGGTTGTGGACTTGGCCAGGCAGTACCAGCGTAGTACTTCTACTATATGTACAATACTAAAGCAGGAGGAGTCGATAAAGGCTATAGCGCCAGCCAAGCAATAAAGTGTAGCATTAAGTGTAGCAAGTAGCCTATCTTTTCCACCTTCCACCTCTGCTAGCATCTGTTCTCTAAGGTAAATATGTACACTTTATAAAACCAGTTTACAGTATTTCTTTACATTCTCTATTATGTTATGTTTTTATACAATATTTCTTGTATATAAATACATTGTTGCAGTGTTTTCCTGATGAAACTAGTGATCTAGTGCAGTTAGCCTCACAAACACTTCGTTTTCAGAAGGGGAAGAATGGGAAGATATCGTCAGAGTGGGAGCGGGAGTGGCCGCCACCACTCGTCACATGACATGCTCATTCTAGAGTATACATCATGTTTGTTATTTATATCATCTATTATGGCATATTAGATCAATTGTGATAGATAAATAAGCCGTAGAGGTTGATATTAGCGTTATATTGAAGTAATTTCTCCTGCCTCCCGAGACCAGGAATTCTGCTTGAACAGATTAATGGCATTTCAATTAATTTCAGTGAGGAAAATTTATTTGATATACAAGCAAATTGTTATGAGCTAGGTCACGGAACATATTAAACTCGTAAGTCAAGGTACCACTGTACAAAGCTTGCACTTTAACCCTATGACTTTTTTGTTCGTATATATACGTCTTACGAGCCAGTGTTTTTGACGTGTATGCACTCCAAAATTCTAGTGGCTTCAAATCAAGTGGAAGAAAGCTGGTAGGCCCAAATGTGAGAGAATGGGTCTATGGTCAGTGTGCGCAGTATAAAAAAAAATCCTACAGCGAATGAGAAAAAAAACTAACCATGTTTTTGGATTAAAATGCCGAATTTGAGGTGTATTTTCGTATAGCATTTATGGTTGTATTCTCGTTTTCTTGGTCTCATTTGATAGAATGGAAGACATATTATAGAAACAGAGATGATTTTGACTGGTTTCATGATGAAAAGGACCTTGAAATGGAGCCCAAAGTAGCTGATGTTCAAGAGTAAACAAATGACATCATTGTCCAACTAGCCATTCTAATATGCAGTCATGAATAGGTTGACATTATTTATACAATTATTACAATAATGCAGTAGTCTGCATAACAGTAAATATTCTATTTTTTTGTGTGAATAAAAATTCAAAATAGAAAGCAAAAGTAATATAAGAGGGGCCTGGAGATGTGACTGATGAACAGAGAAAATTTTATTTTAGTCCCAAGAATGTCTGCATTGTTCATTCTGGACCCTATTTTGAAATTGGCATCTTTTAATTTGTGTGAAATTGACCAATTTGCCAATTTCTGACCACTTTATTGGGTAGTAGAAATCGGTAAATGGGCGTTTCTTGTACTCAATCGATAGAACAAATGGAGTTCTAAAGAAATACCCATGAGTTTGGTCAACTGGAATAACGGAATTGGCTGAAAATAGGGCTCAAAGTGGGCAAACTCGCTGATGCGTAAATATGGCTAACTTCACGACTGTAATTCCCTAAGTTTTCCATCAAATTTCATACTTTTGGTGTCATTGCCATCGGTAAAAGATTCTCTATCATTTCATTTTTTTTTTTTTTTTCAAATATTTTGCGACACAGGATTGGGAGTTGCGACAGTCAAAGGGTTAAAGGAGGGGTTTGGGATACTGACAGTTTAGAGGGACATCTAAACTGTCATATCTGAGCACCTCTGCAAAGACAGTGATTAATATGAGTGGTGTTGAATGATGAAAGTTTTTGGGGGGGTTTTCTTTTTGAGTCATCCTGCCTCGGTGGGAAACGGCCGTGTTAAAAAAATCTGAATATACAGATGCTGGTGAGGGCTTTTTGGTCCAAGGCATTGGATTTACCTCCCCTTCCCTGAACCTAATAGTTTGAGTACTTTTCCCTAAATATAATATTAACCCTTTGAGGGTTTCGGATGTACTAGTACGGCTTACGACCCAGGGTTTTTGACGTACTAGTACGCCTAAATTCTAGCGCCCTCAAATCTAGTGGGAGAAAGCTGGTAGGCCTTCATATGAAAGAATGGGTCTATTTGGTCAGTGTGCACAGTCTAAAAAAAATCCTGCAGCACACAGTGGATAATGAGAAAAAAAAAACTTTGACCATTTTTTTGGAATAAAACAGCGACTTTGCACTGTATTTTCGTATGGTATTTATTGTTGTATTCTAGTTTTCTTGGTCTCATTTTATAGAATGGAAGACATATTACAGAAATTGAGATGATTTTGACTGGTTTTACAATGAAAGGTACCTTGAAATTGAGCTCAAAGTAGCAGAAATGTTCGATTTTTATCGAAGTTCAAAAGTAAACAAATCGTGCCAAGCGTGCAATACACGTCAACTGGTGAGTCTAATATTCTTTCACAAGTGCACCCATAATATTTATACCATTTTTTACACTAATGCAGTAGTCTGCATAACAGTAAATCTTATATTTTTTGTGAGAAAAAAAATTCAAAGTGGAAAGCAAAAGAATATAAGAGGGGCCTTCAGACGTGACTAATGACTAGAGGAAATGTCATTTTAGTGCCAGGAATGTCTTTCTTGTTTATTCTGGACCCTATTCGGAAATTGGCATCTTTTGAAATTTGTGTGAAATTGGCAAAATTGCTAAATTCTGACCACTGTAGTGGATAGTTGAATTTCATAAATGGGTGGTTTTTTGCACCCATTCGATAGAACAAATGGAGTTCTAGCGAAATATTCATGTTTTTTGTCGACTAGTGCAGTGGAATTGGCCAAAAATGGGGCTCAAAGTGGGCAATATCACCGATGCGTAAACATTGCCGAGACTGCTAACTTTGCAAGAGCATAATTCCGTAAGTTTTCCATCAAATTTCAAACTTTTGGTGTCCTTATAATCGGGAAAAGATTCTCTATCTTTTCATAAGAGAAAATAATTTTTTTTTTTTTTTTTAAATTTGGCCGACCCTGAGAACGAGTTTCGGAGAGGGCCTGTCGACCCTCAAAGGGTTAACCCAACCAGCATAGGTAATCCTACAAGATTTACATTTAAGGTTCAGCAAATTAAGTTAAAAGTTTCTCATGTTTATTTATTAACAATGTATATAATACATGGGAATGTTACATGCATGCAACATACCTGAAATTTAAAATAATATAAACTTTTTAGAATACATACAATATTTTTGTAACTGTCCACATACTTTACAGTCCATTATAAGGCATTCATAGGTTTTTGATCAAGGCAGTTTTGACAATTTAATATTAAAATAAGTTTACAGTTTACTTACAGTTTACATTCACATGTATGGTTAAAAACTGCCATTTGCAACCCTTCAGAGGATGCTTCATTGTATGTCCTTGTTATCTGCTTCAACTACATAGTATGTACATGTGCATATAAAAATTATGGCAAAGGGCCATTTTTTTAAGAGGACATTTTCTTATAGATTTTTTAATTTATAAATATTGAGAAAAGAAATGCATTGAGCATGGGTCCTACTCCTTTATATAAGGTCACTTTGGTCATGATCCTGTAGCAAATAAAAATAGGACCAGTTTTAACATACATAAAAGCAAAATAAATGTAATTGTCTATAGACTTTTGAGTGAATACCTAATTTAAAAAGTTTTCTTTAAGAAAACTTCCATTAGGCAAAATAAAATGGACTATGACAATCAAAGATAAGGAGATCATAATTTATGGTAATAGCCATCATTTCTATTTTTGTCTGAATAAATTTCAGAATTGTGAGATGAAGCTATGAAAACATGGTCCCATATGAACACTAGAGGCACTGAGCATAGTAAAACATTATTAAATATAAGTTTTTTTTTTTTCTGGATATTTCACAGCGTATGCATTTAATTTTTACAACATTGACATTTTTGTGACTATCACTGCTGGATCACATTTAGTTTCTAATGAGAAATATACATTTTGAGTCCAGTATACTAAATAAATGAATTTCACGCCGGTCGATGATCTGAAACTCTATTCCAGTAATAATTTTCACCAGCCATTACTCTAGGAGAAGACTGGCTTAGTGGACCATTAGGAGTCAATGGAAGGGGATACTGAGTTGCTGGAGACGAGTGTAAAGGTTGGGGACCTCGGACTGCTCCATTGTGAGGGTAAGCTGGTGGGTAACCACTGGAAGAGGTGGGTATGGCATTGTAGCCTCCATGGGAATAATATGGAGGACCTGGAAGCCCTGGAAGAGGAGGAGGGTAGGATGTGCCCATGGATCCTGGTGAAGGAGGTGGAAGTGTGACTGTAGACCTTACATTAGTTCCTGGAGGTGGAGGGCCAACAGGAGATCCTAGACTGTTTGGATTCATTGTATCTGTAAGAAAAAAATATAGTACATAATACAAATAGTCTCCTGGAAATAGAAAACCATAATGAGGGGGAATTTACAGAACAATCAACACAAAATAATTATGAATTTGGGCCAACAGTCTGTAGATAAAATAAATTTGTAAAATCATTCACTTTAATAATTGCCCCATAAATATATTAGACCCCTGAATATGCCATGGCTAAGAAGCAGCACCGTTTACATATCTACTTACACTTACACTCACTCTCTGCCATTATAATAATCAGAGAGAGCGCTAACCCAACAAGGGTCATACAGCGCGGCAGGGCAGTATGTAGTGCGGAGGTTATAATCAGCTAGGTGGAGAGGGGATCAGAGGTGAGGGAAGAAATGGGATGGAAGGGACGCTAAGCGTTATGTATCAATAAGGCAGTTGCTGACAAAAAGTCGAAAAGTGGTTGGGAGTCAAAAGTGGGTCATCTGCAAGTAGAGAAGATAAAGTAAGAGTGATAGGGCGATGGCATCATTGGAGGTAAATCCTGCGGGCTCGCTGGTAAATCAAGCAGTCGAAAAGGAAGTGAAGAACCAAAACAGGGACCCGACAAACCTCACAGAGAGGACCAGGGTGTCTATCCATGAGATACCCATGGGTAAGGCGTGTACGACCAATGCGGAGCCGGGAGAGTGCAGTCTCCCGAGAGCAGCAACAATGGTAGGAAGATGACCACAAACCTAAAAACGGTTTAATAGAACACAATTTAAGACGTATGCCTGACCACCGTTGTTGCTAACGGCAGCGGAGATGGGCAGAGATGACTGGAGACTAGTCCCTGTATGGAATACCCCTATAAGAAACCAGGAGATCATGCACCGCTGACCGCGTAGCATCTGCCTACTCATTGCCCTGCACACCGATGTGACCAGGGATCCAGCAAAAAACGACATCTTTATACTTGCTAGACATGTAGTGCAACCATTGCTGAATACGGAGGACTAATGGATGAGGGGAGTCAAGTTGTTTAATGGGTTGTAAAGCACTGAGGGAATCTGAAATGATCATAAACGTCGGAGGAGACGTATATGTAATACAAAGAAGCGCTATGCGGATGGCATACAACTCTGTAGTAAAAACACTAGCCGAGTCCAACAAGTGGCCTCAGACAGCAGCATCAGGGAAAACTACCGCGAAACCCAACACCAGCAGATTTAAAACCATCTGTATATACAGCAATGGCATGAGCATGTGACCGGAAGTGTTCGAGAAAAAGAGAGCGAGTAGCAGGCGTAGGTAAGAAAGCTTTGGCACACAGTAGTGGGGGGAAGGGAAGGAGACATGAACTGTCAGAACTTCCCAAGGGGTGAGGGAAAAGGCAGATGCTAAATGAACGTACAAGGGGGGCAACTGGAGAGAAGATCAGAGTGAGTGAATGAGAAGAGAAAACGGTCAGAGTAGGCAGGGGCGTCGAACAAACAGTGGGTTCCTATTAATGTCTGAGGCTAACCTATACGTGGCAGGAACACGTATAGGTTAACGAAGACACTGAGCATCATGACGATCAGCCAGGGAAGGAACACTCATCTCTGCATAGAGGCTTTGAACAGGGGATGAACGAAAAGCACCAAGGCACAGACGGAGACTTTGGTGATGAATGGGATCTAACTTGGAGTTGTGGGAGAGGCCGCAGAATAGACTTGGTCACCATAATCTAGCTTGGACAAGACTAAGGTGGAATGCAAACGGAGGAGATTGCAACGATCTGCTGCCCATGAATGATGTGCGAGAACCTTGAGATTTAGCCAACCATAGCAAGTTGTCTTTAATGAAGAAATGTGAGGTCTCCACATCAGCTGGAGATCAAAGAGCAGGCCAAGAAACTTAACCATATCACGTGCCGGAATACGTGAACCGTGTAAGTATAATGGAGTGTCCAGAATAAGCGGACGTCTAGTGAAGGTAAGGAATCGGGTTTTCGTACTAGAAAATTTAAAGTCATGAGAAATGGTCCAACGGGAGACTCGGTCTATCACAACCTGAAGAGAGGCTGCTGCTAGTAGACAGTCAGCGCCCAAGGAAGCTGTAGAGAAATCATCAACAAAGTGATGACCAGATATGCGAAGGAAGAATGAAAGGTAGGTCATTTATAGCTAAGAGAAAGAAATGCTGAGGACACAACCTTGTGGGACTCCCTCGGCTTATACAAAGTCCGAGGAAAGCGAGACACCAATACAGACCCAAAAATGTCTATCAGACAAGAAAGCAGCGATGAAATCTGGTAGATTACCGCAGAGGCCTAAGGAGTGGGCTTGGGCAAGAATGTTATAAGAACATAAGAACATAAGAACGAAGGAACACTGCAGAAGGCCCACTGGCCCATGCGAGGCAGGTCCAAGTCTCCTACCGGCTTAAGCCAATGCACCCAACCTAGTCAGGTCAGGTCACATTGACTTAAGGGAGGAACACGGCAACCGACCTGTTAGCACAAGCTATCAGGTCTAACTCACACCCACCCACATCTACTCATGTATTTATCCAACCTATTTTTAAAGCTACACAACGTTCTGGCCTCTATAACGGTACTTGGGAGTCTGTTCCACTCATCCACAACTCTATTACCAAACCAGTACTTTCCTATATCCTTCCTGAATCTGAATTTTTCCAACTTAAAACCATTGCTGCGAGTCCTGTCTAGGCTAGATATTTTCAGCACACTATTTACATCCCCTTTATTTATTCCTGTCTTCCATTTATACACCTCAATCATATCCCCCCTAATTCTACGTCTTTCTAGAGAGTGCAGTTTCAGGGCCCTTAGTCTATCCTCATAGGGAAGGTTTCTGATACATGGGATCATCTTTGTCATCCTCCTTTGTACATTTTCCAGAGAATTTATATCCATTCTGTAATACGGTGACCAAAACTGTGCAGCATAATCTAAATGAGGCCTAACCAAGGATGTATAGAGTTGAAGAACAACCTGAGGACTCCTATTATTTATGCTTCTTGATATGAAGCCAAGGATTCTATTAGCTTTATTGCGAACACTTATGCACTGTTGTCTTGGTTTCAGATTACTGCTAACCAGAACTCCTAAATCTTTTTCGCAATCCGTAATATTAAGATCTACATTATTTAGTTTATATGTGGCATGGTTATTGTCCTGTCCAACATTTAGAACTTTGCATTTGTCTATATTAAACTGCATCTGCCACTTCTCCGACCACTGCATCAGTCTATTCAAATCTTCCTGGAGTGCTCGAATGTCCTCGTCAGAATGAATTCGACGGCCTATTTTGGTGTCATCGGCAAACTTGCCGATGTCGCTCTTTATGCCCTCATCTATGTCGTTTATGTAGATTGTGAACAGCAGGGGGCCCAACACTGACCCCTGTGGAACACCGCTCGTGACGCTTCCCCACTCTGATTTCTCCCCATTTATGCAAACTCTCTGCTGCCTATTTGTCAACCATGCCTCTATCCAGGAAAAAATTTCTCCTCCTATTCCATGTGCTTTAATTTTCCTCAATAGTCTCTGATGTGGGACCCTGTCAAAAGCCTTACTGAAGTCCATATACACAATATCATATTCATTACCATGATCTACCTCCTCAAATACCTTAGTGAAAAAAGTTAATAAATTCGTAAGGCAGGAACGCCCCTTTGTAAAACCATGCTGAGATTCGTTGATTAATTTATGCTTTTCAAGGTGGCTACGAACTGCCTCGGCAATTATTGATTCCATAAATTTTCCCACTATGGAGGTTAGGCTTATTGGTCTATAGTTCGAAGCTAAGGACCTGTCACCTGTTTTGAAAATAGGTATCACATTTGCCATTTTCCACTTATCTGGCACCATGCCAGTTTGTAGTGATATGTTGAAAAGATTAGCCAAAGGTGTGCTAAGCTCCTCTTTACATTCCTTTAGAACCCTTGCATACAGTTCATCAGGGCCTGGGGATTTGTTAGGTTTCAATTTATCTATTTGCCTAAGGACCATGTCACTTGTGACCCTAATAGTGCACAGTTTATTATCGTCCTGTTCTACATAATTTATCATTACTGGTATATCGCTGGTATCCTCCTGTGTAAAAACTGAGAGGAAGTATGTGTTAAAAATTCTACACATTTCCTTATCACTGTCAGTGAGCTGACCCGAGGAACTTTTGAGTGGGCCTATCTTGTCCCTGATCTTACTTCTGTATACCTGAAAGAATCCTTTTGGGTTAGTCTTCGATTCTCTTGCAACTTTAACCTCATAATCTCTTTTTGCTTTTCTAATTCCCTTTTTTATTTCTCTCTTTAACTGAATATATCGATTTCTTAATTGCCCCTCTCCTCTTTTGATTTGCCTATATATGCCTCTCTTTTGACCAATCAGATATTTTAATCTATTGTTCATCCATTTAGGATCATTTTTGTTTGATCTGATTTCCCTATTTGGAACATAATTTGACTGAGCAGCTAGAACTATGCCCTGGAAAGCATCATATCGGCAACCATCACCACCTACCTGACCCTTAGTCAGGTCATTCCAGTTCAGCCCACCTAAGTAATTTTTCAGTCCTATGAAATCAGCCAAGCGAAAGTCAGGGACGGAGACTTGATTGCCATTATTAGGGGAATTCCATGATATATTAAAACTGAGTGATTTGTGATCACTCTCCCCAAGCTCATCATTAACCTCAAGATTATTAATTAGTGTTTCCCTACTGGCAAGAACCAAGTCAAGGAGGTTATTTCCCCTAGTTGGCTCTGTCACAAACTGTTTTAAAAAACAATCCTGGATGGTATCAAGAAAGTCACCCGACTCTAAATTTCCTGTCAAATTGCTCCAGTCAATCTGTCTATAGTTGAAATCTCCCATTAGCACAACATCAATGAAGATTGTTATACCTCCAAGTGGTGTCATATGCCTTCTCTAGATCAAAAAAGACCACTAGGACAGAGTGGTTGTTAGCAAAAGCATTTCGAATATACGTATGCAAGTGGAGCAAGGGGTCTAAAGTAGAGCGGCCTTTGTGAAAGCCATGATGTGAATCTCTAAGAGCCACATCAGACGTCTATTCACCAATCGTTCCATCACCTCGCAGACCACACTGGTCAGGGTAATGGGATGATAGTGAGAGGTGTCAAGCCCCGAGGTGCCTGGTTTGTGAAAGAGTAGTACAATAGCCGATTTCCATCGTTGAGGGAGAACCCCTTGCTCCCAAATAAGATTGAAAAGACATAAAAGAACGGGAAGGGCCGTAGAATGGAGATGTAGCATACCGATGTGGATATCATCAGGTCCCGATACCGACGGCCGACAAATGGAAAGTGTGGACTCCAATTCTAGGAGAGTAAAAGGTATGTTATATGGCTCCAATCCATTAGAGGAGAAATCTAAGGGCAATTGCTCTTTGGTAGGCTTAGACACAAGTAGTGAGGGACAGAGGTAAAGTCCTTGGGAGATACGGACAAGATAGTTCCTGATTTCTGTGGCAACTTCTAGAGGTTCTGCGACATCAACTCCAGCAACCCACAAAACTGGAGCTGGGTCCGGAGTGTACTTGCCACACAAATTTCTATACCTTTTTCCAAATTGCGCACATAGGGGAAGACAAGGTAATGGTAGAAACGTAGTCTTGCCAACAAGTGCGTTTAGCGTCGCAGATGACACTGCGAGCAACTGCCCTTGCCCGCTTAAAATCCAACAGATGCTCCGCAGTACAATTACATCAATAATGGCCCCACGCAGCACATTTTAAACGCACCGCACGGGCGCACGTAGGAGACCACGGTACGCATGTCTGAGAATGCCTACCTGAGGTTTGGGGAACAGAACACGTCGCCGCAGTTAGGACTAAGGTTGAAAATCGGTGTGCCAGTTCATCAGTAGAGAACAAAAGGGGGGTCTTCGCAACAGGTGGTAAGATTGGAGTACAAGTCCCAATCTGCTCGTGCAAATTGCCAACAAGGGCTATGAAATGGTCGGGTATGTGTAGTAGAAGTAAGAAAGATAGGAAAGTGAACACTCATGTAAATCTGGAAGAACAGACCACACGAAATCAAGTGCAATGGGCGAGGAACAGATGGAAAGATCAATGCAGGAGAGAGACTAAGTGTGAGAGTCAAACTGGGTAGGAGCACCAGTATTTAAAACATGAAAAGGACGAGAAGCGAGAAGTGTCTCCAACTGATCACCACGAGAATCGCAGTGGGACCCTCCCCACAGGTGATGGCGAGTGTTAAAATCACCCAACAAGAAGCTGGGTGGCGGTAGAGAAGAAATTAAAAATGCAATATCAGAGATACAGAATGCACAGGCGGGAGAAAGATAGAGCAAACTGTAAACCGTCTTGTGTAAATAAATACAAGCTGCAGTATAATGCAGTGGGGAATGAACAAAAACTTGATACGGTACATCAACGCGCACAAGAAGCGTGCTTTCATTAAATGATTAGTCAGGTAAAGGATAGGAAGAATGTAACAATACATAGCCTGAAATGGGGCGAATGATAGAAAGAATTTTGGGCTCTTGCAATCCAACACATACTGAGGACAACTGGGAGAGCAACACCTGGAGTTCTCCTCGACTGCCCCTAAGGCCACGAATATTCCATTGTAAAAGACACATTATGTACAGAAATAAAATTGGCAACAATAAGAAATGATAAAACCTATGGGCTTTTAGAATCTGTAAAGTCAACGTGTGGGGGCAACGGTAAGCATGTAAACAAGGAAGAATTAGAATGTCGTGGAGGAACAGATTGTTGATAGGATTGTGAAATAGAAGGGGTAGGAAGTGCATTGGTGTCCATCAGGGGTGCTGTCTCCGCAATATAGCTGGAGATAGCGTCTGTCTCAGTTGTTAAGGAAGCTGACGATGCCATGATGTCAGAGATAGGAAAGGCATTACAAGTAAAGGGCGGAGTAACTATGGAGGGAACCAATGAGGTCTGAGGAGGGCAGGGAGTATGAACCTGGAGAGATGCTTTGGCTGTGGTAGAAGTCCTGCAGTATAACAGGAGAGGGAGGTTGGAGGTTAACCATGGAGGAAGATGGGGGAGGGGGAATGTTAGGGGGAATGAACCTCCACATGGATTCTGTACAGGTGATGAATGCGAAGAAAGTATAGGTCTGCAAGATCTCATAGAATGAGAAGCAAGTGAGCGAGATGAAGAAGTAAAAGTAGGAAGTGGTGCAGAGGTAGGAGTGTCAGAGGATAAAACTGCAAAAGAATTAGAAACTGGGGTGACCCCAGAAGACAGATGCAGAGGGACTGGGAGGCGGGAGGCCCGTCGAGGTTGGAGGTCTTCAGACTACCCGAGCATACAGGACACAAGGAAGTTTTCCTTGAAGGTGGAGCTGAGAGACAGCCATAGTGTAAGGCCCTCACGCTCCTCAAGATAACGGATCTCTCATTCATTACAACAGACCTGGCAATAGCGTGAAAAGGAAGGATGAGGTTCCTTACAATTAAGACAAGAGGGGGGGGGGAGGAAGACTACAAGATATAATGGAATGATCTGCTGACCGGGTATTCTGACAAAGATCTGCAGTGTTTAGCAGGGTGCCCAAAACGCCAGCAATTACGACACTGTTAGGGAGCGGGAACTACTTGGACCTCTAGGCGATGGCCCACAATATAGACAGAGGACAGAAGTTCACGGCAATTGGAGGTTAAATGAGCAGTGTTACTAGGAAAGCACCTCCGCCCACGAGCAGGCAGGATGTGTATCTACCTTAAGAATAGGGAGGTTCTGAAGGGCTAATTGTTCTAAAATATCATCGCTGCAAGACAAAAGAATCACTGTACAATGATACGTGGTAAGACCACAGTACAGCTGCAAGAATTAAGAGTAGTGCGCTTATGAATAGTGACTGGGATGTTATCTATGGAAGTGATGCAGGAAAGAGCATGAGCTTGCTCTGAATTGTGTACTGTTATGACACGCACACCAATTCGAAGAGCATGGAAGGATATACAGTATTTTGGCCAACATGCTGTGAGAGTTTTACTAATTCCATGATCAGAAAGATAATCAGTTTGAGACGTCTGTAAAGAAAAGAATTTTGTCCATTGCATACTCGTTAGCCCGGTATGCAAAGGTGAGTATCTCATAGCTCATTTTTGAGCGATCGACGAACTGTCATCAGTAGGTTGCCTTGGACGTTTAGGAGTAGTACCATGGGCAGTCTGACCTGAGGGAGGTGGACGATCTGAAAACCGTCTCGCCGCATTTGGGGAAGCCGGATGCATTGTAAAGGGCGCGCTAGAAACAACAGCATGAACAGAAACTGGTGATGCCGCACCTCCTGAAGCAGATGAAGCATCACCAGCAGAAGGTACAGGGGTATGAGAAGAGTCGAGAGAATGGACCGATAACAAAACCGGGTCAGAACAGGGCATGGGATCAGAAAGAGGTCTGGGAGGAGGGGTTTCACTGGGTGAAGACTCCATAATAAAGGCGCTTCTTCTGTGATATCTCCTTTCTTGTTATTTTAAGAAAGAAGGAAAGAAAAAAAAGAGGGACAGTCGCTAGAAGGCATGGAGCCGAAAGCTCCTCCCCTCATCTGAGAGGGCCTCAAGCCCACTGGTAGTGAAGATGCAGCGTGGAACCTGTGCCATACCCTACCCTTCACGCCAGTAAACCAGCGCTCCGGGATAGCAGCTTCACGTCTACCGAGCTACCTCAGCGGACAAAAGAAAGGGTGGTAGGAAACCCACCACAAAGCATACCTCCTTCGGCCGCCACCTCCCAGACCTGACAGGCAGCTTCCGGAGATACACCCATTACCTGAAGGGCACCCCGCCCACTTCCCGGAAAGGGAGCAGGGCACCTTCAGACAATTCAGATTCCACGGCAAACCAGAGAGTGAGACGAACTCCAGCATGCCACCCCCTACCTAGAAACTATAATGCCAGAGAGGAGGACCCCAGAGGCTACAAACGGGACGGGAAACAAGGGGAGGGTGGGGAAAGGGGGGGGGGTAGGGGAGCATTGAGGGTACTTTGACTTGGTCTGCTCTCTTTGCCATACTTGGCAACATACATTACATAGCTCTCTACCCTCTCACTGATAACATTGAAGGCATAGGCATATGACATATGATGTGGGTAGTAGTAGTGAAGGCAACTGTAGGGGGATGGAAGGTGGGTAGTTATGGAAGTATGTACAGTAAACCCTCAGTGTCCATTAAATCAGAATAATGTTAAGTGCCATTTCTGTGATGTTTTAAGTACAGTGGTACCCCGAGTTTCGTACAGCTCCCAACTCAAACAATTATGTAAGTGCTTTTGTAAATATTTTTGGGGTCTGAAACGGACTAATCTAATTCCCATTATTCCTCATGGGAACAAATTCGTCTGGTATCGGCACTCGAACAGCCTTCTGGAACGAATTATGGCTGAAACTCTGGGTACCACTGTACTCTATACCTGTCCACACAATTTACAGTGAGGATTTTTTCCCATTATTTTAAGTCTGTTATATCAAGGTTCATACAGCACTGTATGACCCTTGAGTTTAGTGCATAGTTATGATTATAATATTAATGTTGGTAGAATTATCAACAATGTTAGGTAAAAGGACACAAGTACAACTAATGTGACATTTATTGTGGCAATGTTTTACTCTCCAGGCCCCTCAAGGAAGGTTTCTTGACATTGGTGAGATCCTCTTGATCTAAGGAATTGAATCTGTGTTCCAGTTCCTCGATAACTTCCACATCCCCCCCCGGCACTGCATAATCCTACAGGTTTAGCGTTCCCGCTTGATTATAATAATGCTCTCCAGGAGCTTAATCAAGCTGTTACAAACAATACATAGACACAGAGGGTATATATAGGCTTAGTGAGGTGTAATACTAGTGGTAGTAGTAGTAATACAATGTGGTAGAACAATCAACTTGCACATGAATAAAAGGTTATCAAAGATATTACTTGGGTAGCATAAAAATAGGTTAGACAAATATTTCTGTTAGTGGTTGGATTTGGGAAGGCCTGTTTCAGTGTTTCCTCCTCTGTTATGTTCTTGTGTAGTGTTAGCAGCAGTGATGGCAGGGTTAATTGTTTTGAGGATGATGAAGCTGCCTTTATTTTTCTTGTATTAGAAACAGCGATTAATGATGATTCAAGGCATTTATGTCTGTGGAAATTAGGTTCTCTGATCACTAGTTAGGCATCGTTGAATTTCATGAGGCGATTGGTGGAATTCCAGTGTTGTAAGCAGGCATTGTTCAAGTTATCATTTCTACATGTACTAATGTGTTCACCGAGACCTGTTTCGAGGTTCCTTGCTGTTTCGCCTACATAAATTCTGTCGCAGCCTCCACAAGGTATAGTGTAAACTCCTACATTGACTGGTTCGTGGTGGTTAGATCCCTTATGGAAGTGCTGGATGCGATGGCGACTAGAGTTAGTTTGTGCGAGTAACTTAGAAACGTTCAATGCAACCTGGCTGTTGGGAAGGATTATAACTTTGTTGCTGTGTGGAGAATTGATGATCTGAAGAGCTCTTCTTGCAGTCTTTGATGAAAAAGGAAGGAAAATGAAGATCAGTGAAGGTTTGGTGCATGTAAGTACATTCCTCATCAAGAAACTCAGGACTACAAATTTGATATGCTCTTAAGAAAAATCCAGCTACCCAAGCTTACTTAACTGAATGTGCCAAAGAACTTTCTAACATTGCTAAGGAATCCTTTGAAACTGCAAGGAATATGGGGGCCAAACTTCAGACTGACCACCACACTGCTGAGCATAATCTCGGTACAGTCACCACAGCCAACCTCCAGTACCTCTGCACTAAGTCAATGGAAGGAAATGGGACGAGAATCATTGATAAATGACCTATCATCACACACCTTAACTGACTACGAGAAACAAGTGCCGAGTCTGGGTCTCAAATTTACCACTAACATACGTAAACCTAACAACTCGACCTAGTTACCAGAAACCACGGACACAGTGACAGTAACGTCCAGAAGGGTTATATACAGGGCATTCTTCTAATCTTCCTAGACGATATATCACTGCCCTTAAGGACCTCGCCAATGACCCAAATATTAGTCGCCACCGCCAACAAAGGTGAAATCACCATACTCAACACCAGTGACTACAACACTAAAATGATGGACTTTTTGAATGATCAGTCTACATACGAACCCATCAGCACTCAACAGTGAGAGACACTCGCCAAAGATTTCCTGTACAAAACCAGACAAATAGAGGTTAGTCATCACTAGTCCGGCATCACTGCAACCTGTAGGGTGCTGGATTAGAGAGTGGTTAGGTTAGAATACAATTAACCCAACGGCAATATTTATGCATCAGTGATTTCCACCACTTTAAGCCCTATTTTTGGCCCATTCCATTCTTCCAGTCTACCAAACTCATAGCTATTTTTCTGGTATTCCTTCTGTCAATTGAGTACAAGAAACTGCCCATTTACCTATTTCAACTACCCAATAAAGTGGTCAGAAATTGATAATTTGGGCAATTTCACACAAATTTCAATAGATGCCAATTTCTAAATAGGATCCTGAATAAACAATGCAGACATTCCTAGCACTAAATTTTCTCTGTTCATTAGTGATGTCTCCAAGCTCCTGTTATGTTACACTTGCTTTCCATTTTGAATTTTTTTCACACACAAAAAATAAAAGATTTACTCTTATGCAGACTACTGTATTATTGTAAACAGCCTCTCCTCACTTGACGGAGTTCTGTTCCTTAGACCATGTTGGTAAACAAATTTGTTGCTAAGTGAGGAGCACACTATAATGGTAGTGGGTTTGTGTCGACCATCTCTGATATTGTTTTAATGTCACCTTTGCACCATTTATAACATTTCTGGTATATTTTTAAACGTTTGTATAGTAGTGTACTGTATCAGTGTATATTGTAATAAACAGAATATAGCCAATCCACTCTAATATACATTATTTAAGTATGCACACTGGTCAGAGAGCCAGTCATAAGTCCGAGTTGTTGGTAAACGAGTACATTGCTAAGTGAGGAGAGGCTGTAATTGTATAAATAATGTCAACCCATTCATGACTGCATATTAGACTGGCCAGTTGGACGGTAACATCATTTGTTTACTCTTGAATATCGGCAAAAATTGAACATTTTCACTACTTTGAGGTCAATTTTGAGGTACACTCCGGTATGAAACCAATCAAAATTATATCTATTTCTGTAACATATCTTCTAGTCTATCAAATGAGACCAAGAAACGAAAATACAACCATACAAACCATATGAAAATACACAGCTAAGTCGCTGTTTTCCACCAAAAGCACAGTCGCTATTTTTCTCATTATGCACTATGTGTTGCAGAATTTTTTTTATATAGTGTACACAGACCTATTCTCTCATATGTAGGCCCAAATTTACTAGTCACAGCTTATCCGAGGGAGCTGTGCTCATGGCCACCGACAGTGGCTTCAAAACCACCATATCTTTTATGGACAATGTATGGTGTATGTGCTTTACACAACGAAAAGCATTTCTTTTATCTGTTGGAACCATGGCTAGGGCTAAAAGTGAGCAAGTTATAACAATAAATGGAGAAAAAGAAATTGGAATGCCTTGTGCAGCAACACCACCAAACAGCAGCGGCAGGTTGGTGTTGTGACCCTGGAAATTTGAAATTATGCTAGCCAAAATTGGTGCCGGAGTACTGATGGCCAACCTGTACTCAAACGTACAGTGGACCCTTGTTTTTTGTAAGGCTCGGAAGTCGTAATTTCTGAAAATCGTAACTTTTTTTCATCAAAACATTGACTCGAAAATCGTTGTTTGACTCGTCAGATGCGTATGCGTGGCCCTGAGCAGCCTCACACTCCATTCCCAGCCAGTGTGTCATTGTTTTTCAGTGATTGAGGATGATCCCACAAGTTCATATGATACATTTCATAATATTCCATTCGTTTTAGTGCTTGCAACTGCTAAATAAGCCACCATGGCTCCAAAGAAAGCTTCTAGTGCCAGCCCTTTGGTAAAGAAAGTGGTGGGGTACAGTGGTACTGATGGTGGTAGAGGGTGGCTTCTTCAGTGATTCAGCAATTCTACCAATTCCTCCAACGTTGTTGGAGTTACATAGGGCTACAGAAAACACCGCCGCCTCAGCTGCTGCATCACCACCATTATGGATGGCTTATGCTCTCGGTGGCCCTTATACACCCAACAACAACACAACACCTCTCGTAACATACATAATGACTTATTTTATTCATTCTAAAGTATATTCCATGTTTCTATGTTATTAATATTGTTTGTCATATTAGTTGAATTGTGATAGATAAATAAGCCGTAGAGTTGATATTAGTGTCATATTCTCCAATAATAAACTCTAAACTCGCCTCCCCTCCCTCTGCCCAACACCAAGTCTTCAATAAAGGTAAGTGTGATGTTAAATGTTCATTTATACATTTTATAAGTGCTTTACATTTATTTGGTATTCTTTTCTGCATGTAAATCTATATTTAAGCTAGGGAAGTGACCCCTGAAGTGACCTGGAGTCCTTATGGAGGGGGATTTCCCTTCCAAACAATAACCTCTCTTCCCTCTCTCCTCCTCCCTGTCTTCCATTCATCAACAATAGCCTCCAATAAAGGTAACTGTCATGTTGAATGTTCATTCTTTTGTGCATGTAAATCTATCTTTAAGGTAAAAAAATTTTTTTTGATACTTCTGGGTGTCTTATAACGAATTAATTGGATTTACATTATTTCTTATGGGGAAAATGGATTCGCATCTCGTCAATTTCTATAATAGTCACACTCTCTGGAACGAATTACGAAAAACGAGGGTCCACTGTACTAGTGAAAGGAAGAAACTTCTGTACTTGATACCCAGCAGCCCTAAACCAGCACATGTGTATGGTTTACCCAAGACCCATAAACATATTCCTCTCAGACCAGTTACATCAGGTATAGGCTGTGCACCCCAAAAACTAGCCAGAGTTCTTGCCAAACATCTCTCATGCCTTCTGGGGATCATCAGCCCTGCTCATCTTAAGCATTCTTCACTAAAGTACCTACCACACAATCCATTGACGTTCTATGATGTAAAGTCAATCAGGACCTTAACCGTCATCCACCTCCCGGAGATTTTGTCGACTTCATTGAACTCTGCATTACTTTCAATAACAGGATCTACAAAGAAACCTAAGGTATAGGAATGGGGTTCCCCATCAGTGCCATCCTAGCAAACTTGTATATGGAGCACCTGGAAGCTGAACACTTCACCAGCATCACTGTTAAATTATGTGGACAACGTCCTCATAATAACTCAAACGTTTTGATTTGCAGAATCTTCAGGCAAGGCTCAACGCAGTTAAACCAGCTATCCAGTTTACACTAGAAGAAGAGTCCAATGACAAGCTACCTTTTCTAGATGTCCTCATTCACAAAGTAGATGACAATCTAAGATTTCAAGTTTACTGTAAAAATACAAACAAAAATGATTTCACCCACTTCTATTCCAGTCTAAAAAAGAATACTCTTCATTTTCCATAACCCTGCTTTCTTGGTAGCATCACATTTCTTTCACATGTAGCCTGGGCAGCTGAGATCATAACATTTTCTGAGCTGTAGAGAGATTTTTGCACATCTCTGGATGGAAGTACTTACATTTCTTTTTAAAGCAACACTTCTCCCATCCTTAGCATATCTGAACATTTTCTGATATGCTGATACAGTGGACCCTCGCATTTCGGCGGCCACGACTTTCGTGAAATCCGACTTTCAGCAACTTTTTTTTTTTTTGTCAAAATATAGCCTCACAGTTTGTGATTGGCCTCGTGATTCGGCGATGTCTGGTACGCATCCGAGCAGCATCCCAGTGTCAGTGCGCACACAAAGCCAGTCTCCTGCACCATTCACATTCAGTGTGCCATTGTTTATCAGCGAGTGACCATCACCCCACGGGTTCATACAATATATTTCATAATCCATTGTTTTTTGTGCTTGCAACTGCTAAATAAGCCACCATGGGTCCAAAGAAAGCTCCTAGTGCCAGGCCTTTGGTAAAGAAGGAAAAAACAAAATAGAATTCAAGAAAAAACTCGTACCAAAGTGGAGGAGGAAGAGGGAGGGAAGAATGTGCCTTCTTCAGTGATTCTACGATATGTATGATACTAAAGCAGCAGGTATCGATAAAGGCTATAGCGCCAGCCAGCGATAAAGTGTAGCATTAACGATGTAGAAAGTAAGTTAAGTGATTAAGTGATAGAAAAACGGCATGAAAGTAACTCTCCAATGTTGTTGGTGTATAGGGCCACTGAACATATGCTGCCCTGCTATCTTCCACCACCCTAAACCTCTGCCAGCATCTCCTCCATCAAACTAACATCTCCAAAGTAAGTGTAAATATTTCTTATTTATAAATTAAAGTATAAATATTTATTTATAAATTACGTACATTGTTTCAGTGTGAATAGTGTTGGTGGCTTCTGCTGCCGCCTCCACTACCACTAATGTGTACGGCTTCTTTCAGTGGCCCTTATAAACCCAACACCACCACCATTTACTCCTCACTTACGTTATGACATATTTTATTCATTCTAGAGTATATATATATAATATATATATATATATATATATATATATATATATATATATATATATAATCGTGTTTCTATGTTATTACTATTGTTTATTATGTCATATTAGATGAAATGTGATAGATAAATAAGCTGTAGAGATATTAGCGTCATATTGAAGCATAATAAACTCGCCTCCCACCTGTCTACCATATACCAATAAGGGTCTTCAATAAAGGTAAGTGTGATGTTAAATGTTCATTTATCCATCTTATTAGTGCTTTATATTGATTTGTCATTTTTTTTGTATGTAAATCTATAATATTTAAAAAAAAAATTTTTTTGTTAATCTATTTCAGACACCCAAAAGTATTAACTGAATTTCCATTATATTCCTTAAGGGGAAAATGGTTTTGCCAGTCTTGAATTTTGCCATTCAGCAGACACTCTGGAATTGATTTATCACAAAACTCTGGGGTCCACTGTACCAGTATTCTCACTCATATATGCACATCCCTTTAATGGAGTACAGTATTTACAAATGTCCCTATTGCCTGCATTTTCTGTGGCAGACTCATTCTTGCTTACCAAGAACAAGAGGAGTTAAGAATTCTCTCATTTTTCTTTTCCTGAACACAAAATGCATAAGAATGTTTCAAAAGAAAATTTCATGATATAATGGATGGATTGCCAAAATGTAAATAAAATACTGCATTAAGATAAAAATATTGCTTACCTAGGTGTTGTGGAAGCTTTCCACCGCGTTTTACCAGTAAGGAGACACTGTTCCCACACTGTTTGATCAGTTCTATGGCATCAGCATGGGTCATATCTTTGGTTGATCTCCCGTTTATTTCCATTAGTTGATCTCCAACCTGTTAAATTTATAAAAATTAAATGCACAAGAAGGTATAATTTCTGTGCACATATATTTATCTAAGTAACATACAATATTGTACTGTTGTCATTTTAATGAGAATTGTTCAAGTCAGTGCAGACAAAATGGCTATAAAATTTGAAGCAATGTTCATTCTGGTAACTACCATTCAGGTTGCAGAGGGGTAAATGCAAAGTTTAGCTTACTTTCAGCTTTCCATCCTCTGCTGCTGGCCCATTTTCGGCAATCCTGAGGACGAAGAGAGGCATGTTGTGGAACTCCCGGCCTCCTCTTATACTAAAACCAAAGCCTCGGGTGCCTCGCTGGAGCTCCACTCCATAGTACTCACCATCATCACCAGCATCACTCTCAGCCTACCAGAATATGACATAAGTAAAACTTGCAATATTTCATAAGATATTTTTTGACTAATAAATTAACTTAGGTTGTGATTATAATGAAATGCTGTATTTCTGCAAAAAATTATCTGCCTAAAAATTATAGTATATTAAATTTTATATTGTCTTTTTCCTCTCCAACCTCTGTGGCTTAGACATTTTTAAGAAATTAGTTGAAAAATTAGGCCACAAAACTTTAATAACAAATATCTGACTACATCACTTCAATCAAGTTTATCCATGCACTCTTGGGACAAACAGATGAACATGTGTGATAAGCAGGCTAGTGTCCTAGGGCAGTTGAGGTCATGAGGTACCCAGCCTTTGTTACTGTTTTGTTGCTAGTGAAACCGTGACTTACATTTTACTTTACTTCAATGCTTTTTAGTATGTTTTACCTCACCAAAGAGAGTTCAAAAAATTGTAGTGGTGTGAAGGATAAGAGTAAAAGCATTACTGTAAATACCAAAATGACTGTCTTGATAATGATGAGAAACTAGAGCTGGTTGCCAAAGCTCGTAACTGTTGCTAGGCTAACTTTTATTCAGAGTAATTTAATAAAGGGAATGAAAAGGCTTCTCAGCTTTGATGGAGGACCAAATTGATGAAACCTCTTAGCACACTGGCTCTTCAGAAGGTGAGGAGTCTGGATAAGAATATTGAGAAGAAAAGTCTGGAAATGAATCATTTTGAAACTAGTAAAAAATAGTTTGAAACATTTAAGACACTAGTGAGATTAAGTACTGATACTGCAGCAGCTCCCTCATATGAGGATATTTTGAAGATCATGGAGGAAAGTAAGCTACATATTGTAATAAGTATTTAACGTTTATAAAGCTGCATTGTACTGGAGGTAAAAGTCAATCTTTGTATCTATTCATGATGAGAAGGCAATGCAGCAGGGCATTTTCAACTTAGCCTCATGTTAGAGTACTGTTCCCACCTACACGAATTAAGTATAGGCCATATAATGATCCTTTTGGATAATGTTGCATGTTAGTAAATTTTGTTTGAAAAGTTTTCCACACAAGTCATTTCTTTCCAAGAATGCAAATTCTTAATTCAGAAAAATGAATTAAGATGTTATAGCCATATTCAAGGTTATTATTTAAGGAGAACCTACTCCGAACTCATCAGAGATTGATAGTGAAGATAAGCCAATGATTCTGAAGTTCTGCGGAAAATTTAGAGATGCCATTTCAGCAACTCAGTGGCCACAATAGTGTGGGAAAAAGCAACAGTTTGGAAGTGGGAATGATTTCCATGGATTCTAGTAGCTTACTCCACATATACAGAGAAAGATTCTGGGACTTGCCAAGGATACTGGATATGAATGTCAAAGAAATACTGGTATCTTATTGTTGAACCCCTTACTATATGAAGCTGATGCATCTTAAAGACTAACACATCATGTTAGGGAAAGAATGGGATATGACAATGCTGACACAGCAATCTATATTGACTTGAAGGAGAATATCTAAGGGTTTCTAACTTCTGAAAGCAAGTTTGGAGATCTTCAGGGCATGTAATCAATGCAAATATTACAGTATGCAAATATAACATTGATATAAGTCAGCCATGCAATCATAATAACACGATTGCAAACAAACCAGGGTATGGGTGGGGGTTAGAACTCGTGGCAAGCGAGTCGTAGAACTCGAGGCTATGTGGTGCAGTGCTACAGGGTGTGGCATGTAGAAAGTGTGGACTTTTACAACTCTGATGAAGACAGCCTCAAAGAAAGGAGTGGTAGCTACAGAATGGCCCTCTACAAGTAATGTAACCTTCATCAACAGCCATCCTCACACAGCAAACCTTGAAGATTATTATAATCACGGGGGAGCGCTAAACCCATAGGATTATACAGCGCATGTGGAGGGGTGGGGGGGGGGGGAGTGGAAAGTAGTCAGGCTCAATTCAGGGAGCCGAATCAGATCCAATTTCCTAAAGTTTTTAGACGAGGCAGATGATTCTGCCCCTGCTTCTCGTGAACACACAACCACACTATCCTAAACTTGTCATGCCAATCAGCCAATAATTACTAGTAGCTATGTTTTGGGGGGTGGGAGGGGGATGGAAAGATGAAAATTAAGCTAAGCTGTAAATTACTTGTATTCATACTGCATCTACAGAAATCTTGTGTGCTAATGAGAAAAGTTCGAGACTTCTTTGCCCAAGAAATGTTATGATGGAGGTAATAGAAAAATTGCCTGTGTTTAACAATTTTGCTTAGACAAATTATTGTGGCACATATCAATTAAATGGTGGTCACTTTTACCTGCAGAGCTGTATAGCCCTTGTGGCTTAGCGCTTCTTTTTGATTATAATAATAATTTTACCTGCAGAATTTTACAATACAGCATTTCTACAAATATTTTATAATGTTTGTTACTTTATGGAAATCAAGAGCTCAATCCATGAGGGTTCATTCTCTTTTTGTTCGATACACCACGGTTATAAAGCTTAATGCAATACATAATTTACAAGGTAATCAAATAATCTCAATTTTTCAGTTTGATAAATTGCAGTATTTTATTAATTACAAAAAATTACTATGGTGAACTTCATCACTAACTGTAGTATTACAATTACCAAGATCCTGTATAAAACAACACACGCACACATATTGCACAATTTAAATACATTAATACTAATCAGAACAATAATAGAATAAATTAATAACCTTTTTAATGCAAAATATTTCTACTGTAAAGCAAAATTTTTCAAAGTTGTTAAAAAAAGAGGAGAGATGTTTCTATGTTAAATACAAAAATGTGACAGGCATTAAATACCTACATAGGAAGAATTCAAACTCTTAAAAGAAAAATAGAAAAGAACATGTCACACCTTGTGACATGATAAAGTAAGAGGATGAAGCAGAATAAGATTCATCAACAAGCGATGCAAGCCAGGCTAGAGTCCACGGTTCAGGCACTGTCAAGGCACAGTATCCTTTATGCATGTGTAACATCCTCAGGAGTTCTTAGCTACTGTTCAGCACATGAGCCAACACACTGTGAATAACTAAAACTTAAAAGGTGAGGTAGACTATTATTATAATAATGAAGAGCTAAGCCCACAAGGGTCATACAGTATCATGGGAATGAAAGGTAATCAAGTCTGATGTAAGGATGGGGAGGGTATCTCCAATTCTGTGGATAAAGAGCCCTTCACTAGCATCAAGAAACCCCTTTCGTAGGGGTGAGACTTATGATATGAACATAAATGCAAAATGGCAAATTACAAGGCCAATATGCAAGAACTTAAATAAATTCTGACACTAAGGAGCAAAAGGTAATGCTTCTTATATGTGCAACCCTTTCTGATCTCTCGTAAAATATACATGTTATGTCATGCCAGTAAAAGCTAGAATGTGTAACACTAGATATTAGTAGTGTAAAATCAAAATGGAATGTGATGCAGTTGGCTGGTAAGCTTTATCAAAGTTTACTACAATCTAAGCAAAATGATACAATATATAAAGTAATGAAATAAAGAATTAGAGATGCCTGGGCGAGTCATGAGTAACGTTGTCATTTAGAAGAAAGATGTTGGTGAGAGGGCACACATTACCCTATGTACCTGCCTTACATGAACAGAGTAAAGCCAAGCAAATCTCGGTTCCACACTTCTGAAAATTACATAAAAACTTGTAACCCTACTAGTACTAAAGTTTTATTTTTTTTTTTTTGGTACTAGATTTCCTAATCAGTGAATAACTGTAAATAAGTTTTATTTGAAAGCAATACCTAGGAAATTTATAATAGCAATTAATACAAATGGTTAAGGTTTGCTAAAAAGTTGTATGAATGGTAAGCTGATATCTGAAGAAGTCTGTAAAACATATTGTATTATAAGGAAGCACTGTTAGTTTTTGTATTTTACTGTACAGAAGCAGCAGACCTGAAAATAGCAACAGGGAAAGGTACACCCAATTAAGGATGGTAAATCAAATGTTGTTTGTTAGATATTAGGGAAAAAATTGTAAATAACTTAGCGAAATATATAGAGGAATGGATGTAATGTCTTGTATATAAAATCTTCAATCCTTCATTCCTTCTAGAGCTTCCCTTTAATGAGGGAATCAACTTAAAGTAACTGTAATGAATTTTTCACTTCACTGCAAATCATTTACAACAATATAGGGCACCTCAAAACCTATTCTACAAATGCAATACATACTTCTCTAAATACTTTACTTAAAGATATCCTCAATGAAAAGCACAGTGCAATAGGTACACTAGAAGATCTCTAACAATGATCAAAGGTTTCTTGACACTTTCCCTTCAAATAAAAGTATTACCAAAAAACTTGTCTTCAGAAAGACACTAACAAGGTTTCTAAATGTTTCTGATCAACTAGGCTATTGTGCAGCAGATTGCATGCCATGAGCACCAATAGCCTATATGAGCAGGTCAGCAATCAGGGTGCCTAGTCAAAGACTGGGCCACAGAAGACAGAATCCTCAGACTTAACACCAGCCAGACTAAGTTCTATTTCTTTTATCTACTTTGCAGGTAGGATAACAGCTCATAAGCCTGTAAAATTAATGAATAAAAAAAAAAATCTTTTAAGGTAAAAAATGAGTCATCCTAAGGTATGGGTCAGTGAAGGTGTTGTGAATGAAAGTATGGTATTTAATACGAGAGCGCTGTATTGCCCTTGTGGCTTAGCGCTTCTTTTTTATTATAATAATTTAATACGAGAGGTGGGAAAATACAATAGCAAATCACCCTTTCAATAAACAAATTAATGCAAAAATAAAATGGGCCTCTGGATACCATATAGTAATCAAGGAACTTAAAATTGGAGATGGGTAGGTATTATTATAATCAAAAAGAAGCACTAAGCCACAAGGGCTATGCAGCTGATGGGTAGGTAATAATCTTAGACATGCCTAGTTTCAGAAAGGTAGAAAAAAGTTGTCTTCCACTGAAAGTGTTGGACAGGTGTCCAAATTTAAATATAGAGTTGTAAGAACAAATAAAATCTAAAAGTACACAAGTTGAAGCATGTGTACATCTAGTCTTGGGGTAGACAGGAAGTGGAATGACCTCAACAAAGAATTGGAGGCAGACTCCATACATAGCTTTAAGAGCATGTACAATAAAGCCCACAAGGGTAGAAGAGTAAATATGGCAAGCAGCAAGTTGAGAGGCAGGGCCAGGAGCTAAGACTCACCCCTTGGAACCACACATGAGTACATATACACCATTTGGCCTTCTTGATACAGGCAGGCACTTTGATAGTCCTGAAGCAAGTTCTGCAGTGTAAGAGGTGATATCCAATGTGATTATAGTCAGGAGGTAAATAATGACCTTGTGAGAAACCCAAATAAAGTTGCAACCAGTTCTTCAGTTACTGATGAGGTATGTTATCTCTCTGAAGCAACATTAAGTAGAGAAGCCATTTAAGGTGAAAATTTGTTCTCTTTCTCAGCCTAGTCTTTACTTGGTTTTTATTCCTATCTACTTACATCTAATATATAATTTTCCCCACTGAACAGTAGAATGATGAGTGTTGCTTTCTCTAAGAATTTGTATCCTTACAAAACTCCTCTACTGACACCCTTTTCATCAACATACTCTCACATTTCATTTTGACCCTCCTATTCCTCCTGACCTCTGCTCTTTTTCCTTGTAATCACCATCGGTGCACTATTTTCTAGTGTGTAATAATCCAAAATTATTTAAACCTATGTACTTTTACATCACTGAGCATGAGGGCTCTCCATCAGTGAAAGGGAATGCACAGAAGAAAAAGAGCATCAATGAAAGAGTGTTCAGAAGAAACAGAACCATCAGATTCCCTATTTGAAATTACAGAAGTAGAGCTATACTTGTGGTTCTCCGTCTTCAGTAATTAATTTATCATATATCAGTCTATCTGGGTTAAAAAGTTATATGAAGTTATACAAATATAGTAGTGCTATAATCTGTACACACTACCAGAAAAATGAACATGAAAGTGCATGAAACCTGTAGAGAATTTGGGCTATACTACCTGACACACATTTCTTTTAAGATGGAAGGACAATGTAACATATACATAAAATGTATGTTTATCAATATCTTTGGCTGGTGTAGTATAGGTTACATGTAGCTACACTGGCTCTTGTGTAGGTGATAGGCTTTAAACCCCATAAACAACCCATATAAAGACAATGAGACTCACGAAATCGTAATGACACGATTGCTGTGCTAACTTTCCTATGGTGTAGAAATATACCTAGTTGGACGAATCTTATTGTGGCTAGCTGGTCTAGTGGCTAACACGACGGGCTGGAGTTTTGAGACTCTATGACCGCGGGTTCAATCCCGGCTGGGGTATGGAAAGACAATGAGCTTGCTGAGATGTATTCAACCTTGATAGTGCTTTCATGATAGTACCAAAGCCAACTAATCTTTAAAGTTGCCTAAAATATTTCTATCCCTGCATAAAGGAAGCATTTGCCATCATTTTTCTGAACCCCATTGTGTTCATTCCCAAATACCTAGACATTTACTTCCTCTATACTCACTCCCCTTCAAACTGAGATATAATTTCTCATTGCTTTTCTCTGTTCACTTTTAATTCCCTTCATTTATACCCTTCCACCAAACTTTCTCTTCAGAATCTCCCAAAAAACTGTCATCAGCAAGAAGAAACTGAAAATTCCCACTTCAAATCACATGTTAATCCCACACCTCTTCCCAACACCCTATCATTCACTTTTTTTTTCCAACCTTGTCTGTAAATATATTAAACAACTATTTACTAAACTCTAACTAAATTTAAAAAGAGAGGAGGGAAAAATATTATAGCAAAAAAATGAACAGCACTAAAAATTTCACAAAATATGGAAAAAAATGGATAAAGATGTGATATTTTAATCTGATTACAGAGTGTAGTTAGGGTTAACTTATTTAGATTATTTCTTTGCCTTTCACTGCCAACCACATAGATCTGTTACTGATGACAGTGTTGTTCACATCTATGTTGTAACTCCTTCACTGTCGGAAGCCGCAAGATTAAAAGTGTTGACAATGTTGGGAATTTTAAAAAATTCTTTAGTATAGAATATTTTTCTGAAGGTAATGACCAAAAAAATACACAATCTGATGGGAAAACTTGATTATGCAAGTGCAAAGTTGGCAGTCTGGGTGCAATTCATGCATTGGCATTTTTTACACGACGGTCTGGAGTTTTGAGACTCTGTTCGCGGGTTCTATCCCCGCCCGTGGTATGGCTAATATTAGACTCGCCAGTTGACGTGTATTGGACACGTAGCATGATTTGTTTACTTTTGAACTTTGGCAAAAATCGAACATTTCTGCTACTTTGAGCTCAATTTCAAGGTACTTTTCATTGTAAAACCAATTGAAATCGTCCCAATTTCTGTAATACGTCTTCCAGGATTTTTTTTTATATACTGCTCACACTGACCCCACAGACCCATTCTTTCATATGTAGGCCTACCAGCTTTCTCTCATTAGATTTGAGGGCGCTAGAATTTAGGCGTACTAGTACCTCAAAAATCCTGGTGCGTAAGCTGTACTAGTATGTCAGAAACCCTGAAAGGGTTAAGAAACGGCCAATAAAATAATCCTAGAAAACACCTCAAAATCAGTTATAGCTCAAACAAGGTAAGAGGTTTGCATTGCCTATCATGCACTGTGTGAGGGCAGGAGTTTTTATACAGTGCACAATCGCCTCACTGATCCATTCTCTCATGTTTAGGCCAAAATTTACCACTCACAGCATATGTGAGGGAGCTGTGTTTAAAATGTAGATCTATGCGATGCTGGCATCAATAACGCAGCTCTAGATAAGAGACAGTGAAAAAGTTAAGCCCAGCACCCTCAAATATGCTGCATGTGATAAATTTTGGCCTAGACACATGAGTATGGGTCTGTGCAGCGAATGTGACATTATATATATATATATATATATATATTATATATATATATTATATATATATATATATATATATATATATATATATATATATATATATATATATTATTATTATCAACCACCCAGGGAGGTACTACCGTCCTGCCAAGCGAGTGTAAAACGAAAGCCTGTAATTGTTTTACATGATGGTAGGATTGCTGGTGTCCTTTTTTCTGTCTCATGAACATGCAAGATTTCAGGTACGTCTTGCTACTTCTACTTACAATTAGGTCACACTACACATACATGTACAAACATATATATACACACCCCTCTGGGTTTTAATCTATTTTCTTTCTAGTTCTTATTCTTGTTTATTTCCTCTTATCTCCAAGGGAAAGTGGAACAGAATTCTTCCTCTGTAAGCCATGCGTGTTGTAAGAGGCGACTAAAATGCCGGGAGCAAGGGGCTAGTAACTTCTCCTGTATACAGTGGACCCCCGCATAACGATTACCTCCGAATGCGACCAATTATGTAAGTGTATTTATGTAAGTGCGTTTGTACGTGTATGTTTGGGGGTCTGAAATGGACTAATCTACTTCACAATATTCCTTATGGGAACAAATTCGGTCAGTACTGGCACCTGAACATACTTCTGGAGTGAAAAAATATCGTTAACCGGGGGTCCACTGTATATTACTAAATGTAAAAGGAGAAACTTTTGTTTTTCCTTTTGGGCCACCCTGCCTTGGTGGGATACGGCCGGTGTGTTGAAAGAAATATATATATATATATATATATATATATATATATATATATATATATATATATATACATAAATATATATATATATATATATATATATATATATATATACACGTATATATATATATATATATACATACACGTATATATAAAACTGCCCTCACGATGGGAAAAGCAAACCGTTTACCTCATGTTTGGTTTAAAACAGCAACTTTCAGGTGTTTTCTTGTAGTTTTTATGGTTTTAATGACTGTTTCTAGGTATCAATTGACAGGAGAGACATACTAGTGAAGCAGAAATGGTTTTCATAAGTTTCAGTCTGGAAGTGTTTTGAAATAGTCTTAAATTGGCACAGATATACTAAATTTCTGGCAATTTTCCTGAAAAAGAGTAGGGTCCCTTCCCCTAATACTCAGTCTGTTTTACTGGTTTTTCCTACGTCTGCTTCAATTATTGAGATGGCAAAAACCATGACCAATGATTCTTGATATTTTATTATCCAAGAAATAGGGCAAAACTTAAATTTTCTGTGTGATGATGGATTCAAATGGAGGGTAAGTGTTACAGAGGAGAGGTCTGGATATGTAATTAACTGAACAGAGGAAAGGCTACTTTAGTGGCCTGAATGCCTAGTGTTTAATTTGGACTCGCTGAACATGGAACTGGTTAAAAACAGGACTCGAGGTGGGCAAAATTGCTGATGCATAAATTTGCACCTGCATAATTCAGTAAGTTTTCCATTAATTTTCACATTTTTGGTATGATTGATTACCTTTAAAAAAAGATTCTCTAGAATTTTCAAAGATAAAATTAATTTTTAAACTGTGACATTATCAGCAGTTAATTTCAGGGGTTACACCAGTGAAAGGATTATGATTGTGAATGGTCATGTATTTTTTTTTTTTTAAACTATCAGTTAGTAAATGTTATAATCATTTATTCCTTAATTAAAACATGAGGAAAGAGAATGTATTGAAAGTATTTTTGCTATACAAGATCAACTGAAGGGTAACCAGACTTTCCTATGACAAGTATTGTAGTTGGGGTGACCCAGTCTATGCTGTGCTAAAAGGGATGCTGTCACTTTAAAAAAACAACATTACTCAGCACTGAGACCACAGTGCCCAAGAATAACTGTCCAGTTTTAAAAGCAGCCTAGGATGGTTTACAAGTAAATGGTTTATATACTGCGGTATATAAAAATCCTAAGCCAGGTGATGTAGGAGGTAGCGGGCGTGACCCACCTGGGCAGAGGTGTGGGCCGGAGAGCCAAAGGCTTGTGGGGCCGAGACTGGTGTGGCCTGAGCCAGTATCATGGACCCCTGAGAACTCTGTGAGGAAAGAAGCAGTCAATTTGTCAGTCAGGTCAGTAGTCACCAGTCATTACCGAATGTCAACTGTATTCTCACATCAGGATACTCCAAGCTCTACTTACACTGAGAAAAATATCCACATATTTTGTAATGAAAAATAATAACTTTAAATATCATAGATCATTTATCCTAGTTAGGTAATATTACCACCTCAGAAATACAGGGCCATTAATTACTGTACAGTATTTAAAAGTTTGTCTGTATTTGCTATATGCACCTAAAACAATACAAATCCATTGCATCCCTTTCTATTCAAAATGTAACATTATTTTCATACTTTTATATTACTTATTCATCATTTCTGTAATTTATCATATCAGCAAGACTATCTAATTTTTAGCCACTTCTTGTATATACTATGAATAACATTCTCATTTTCTCTTATATCCTCTATTTCATAAATATGGAGAGACATCTGTTCTTTCATATTATAGCATAATACAGTGGACCCCCGGTTTACAATATTTTTTCATTCCAGAAGTATGTTCAGGTGCCAGTACTGACCAAATCTGTTCCCATAAGGAATATTGTGAATTAGATTAGTCCATTTCAGACCCCCAAACATACACGTACAAACGCACTTGCATAAATACACTTACATAACTGGTCGCATTGGGAGGTGATCGTAAAGCGGGGCTCCACTGTACTTGAAATTTTTTCATTTATTTAAAACCTCCAAAACTGGAACTGCAGTTTTTAACAAATTCTTTACATTCCCTTTATGTACTATTGTCCTTGGATTGTAATTACCTATTTAAGTTTGCAGGATTTAAACTCAAGTTTGGTCCCATCTCTTACCTTTCAACTCATTGACGCAAAATATAATCGTTAAACCAATTTACCTGTGACCAGTTTAGATATTGCAAAATGAAGGGTCATTTGAATTAAAGATGGTTGTGCACTTCTGGCAAGACAACTGCTGAATGAATGTTGTTGTTTTTTTCTTGGGTGGGGGGGAGGGCCTAATTTGGTGGGAGATGACTGAAGTGTTACAAAAAACACCATTACTCAAGCCCACTTTCCAGAAGCTCAGACATGATAATTCAAATAAGCACCCAAACCACTACATCCTACCCATCCTTCAGAGTGAAGGCACTGTACTTCCCACCTTCAGAATTATTTATAACACAGCATTCTAATAATCTGGGAAAACAAAACTTTGTACTCTTAACACTGCCCAAAATGCTCCACATATTGAGGGACTTTCCAATATATTTATTATAAATAAATTGCCACCAATTCCACAACTATATGCAGAATTTACTGGTAATAAAAACTGTCATTTTCATGTCTTCAGTATTAACGACACTCGAACATTCACAGTTTTATCACCAAATTTGCATCTTAACTTCCTTACCTTATTGTCCTAAACTGTTATTACCTTCGTTTCCTTTGTTTTATTTTGCTCTCCAACCTTATCTTAAATGTTAATCTTAGTGCTTTCATAGTGTTAAATGTTTTGAGAGTAAATTCATCAGCTAAAACAACAGAAAAAATCCCTATTTTATTTTCCGACATTATACAAAAGTAACTAATGCTGTACATTTTATATTTTTCAAATATTCTTCCTAATAACATATAAATTTCACTTTCCATTATTTAATTGAGCAATAAGTATCTTTCAGATATTTCTAGATCGCAAAACATAAATTTCAAAGATACAAATATAATAAAAAAATTCATATTCATGTTTGCTACAAGATCCTCTTTGACTTGCCAAACGAAAGTGAAAGACAGGAATGGCACGTAGTCTGACAACTGTTATGGGAGCTGGAGCTTCTGTGTGGTATAGTGAATAAAGACTAACTTCCCCTAAATTGTGCATCTAAGATTGGAGATAATTATTTTCACAGAAGAGTGCTAAATCTGCAGGAGTCATACAACTCATGGGGAGAAGATTCTGGCTGGATTACATCATCATGACTAGTAATTGTAATGCTATAAAATTTAATAAAGCTTGAAATGCTTTACATAAACGTGCTTAATATTTAACATATGATCAAATAATGTCCTATAATATCTGTAGTACATATAAAAGGTACACCATTTTTTTTTCAACAATTCGGCCATATCCCACCAAGGCAAGGTGACCCAAAAAGAAAGTTTTTCTTTTTAAATTTAATAATGTATACAGAAGGGGTTACTAGACCCTCGCTCCCGGCATTTTAGTCGCCTCTTATGACATGCATGGTTTACAGAGGAAGAATTCTCTTCCACTTGCCCATGGAGAGAAAGGTATACATGACAACACTAAATTATGTCAGTTGAATAAGAGTTAAAAGGTAGACCCATAAACTGGAGCTAACCCCCCACCCCCTAATTCAGATATGTAAACATAGGTAAGGTAATTATATGGTTTTTGCTGCTGTTATTAATCCAATGCTGGATAATGCTTCACCTAGTTCTAGAAACTAGTCACTAACAAAACTGACCAACTAAATGCAATCTAGTCCAGGCAGAAATTTTAGTCACCCATCTAGTGCATTTTGTTAAAAACTAAATAAATATGCATACATATCATTCACATAAAAAATGCACACTTGCAGTATGATGTGCACTTATCCCATATACAGTATAACTGAGGGGAAAACTAAGTGATAAAAAGGTTAGAATTTTATGCATTACTAGTTATAAAGAAAAATCATATTTATATACTACTATCCTCATAGTAAAACCACACACACACATTCTTCTTTCTTTCAACACACCGGCCGTATCCCACCGAGGCGGGGTGGCCCAAAAGGAAAAAACGAAAGTTTCTCCTTTTACATTTAGTAATATATACAGGAGAAGAGGTTACTAGCCCCTTGCTCCCGGCATTTTAGTCGCCTCTTACGACACGCATGGCTTACGGAGGAAGAATTCTGTTCCACTTCCCCATGGAGATAAGAGGAAATAACCAAGAACAAGAACTAGAAAGAAAACAGAAGAAAATCCAGAGAGGTATGTATATATATGCTTGTACATGTATGTGTAGTGTGACCTAAGTGTAAGTAGAAGTAGCAAGATGTACCTGAAATCTTGCATGTTTATGAGACAGAAAAAAAGACACCAGCAATCCTACCATCATGTAAAACAATTACAGGTTTCCGTTTTACACTCGCTTGGCAGGACGGTAGTACCTCAGTACCTCCCTGGACGGTTGCTGTCTACCAACCTACTACCTAGGATATATATATATATATATAATATATATATATATTATATATATATATATATATATATATATATATATATATATATATATATATATATATATATATATATATATATATATATAATATATATATAATATATGGGGTGGTGTCTACCAACCTACTACCTAGGATATATATATATATATATAATATATATATATATTATATATATATATATATATATATATATATATATTATATATATATATATGCAATAAGATCACAGTAAACAGGTGATTTCAAAATATGCAAAACAACCACTGTGAAAAGAATTTTTCTATTCTTTCACAGTGGTTATTTTGCATATACTGCTAACCACGTCAGTTATCAAGGCAGTGCACAACTACCCAAGAACAGAGAATTGTGTCCCTTTGCCCCATCATCGCAGGAATGACAGAGGTAGACCCAAGAAAAGTCCCACTGAAAACGAGAAAATCTGCGCACAGGTTAGCAAAAAAATCGAAGAAGGTAACACAGTGGGAGCAATCTGAATAATTACAAGTGACAACACTGTAGCCCCCAAAGACGAAACCACGGCCCAAGCACTAAAAGACAAGCATCCAACCAGGGACATCATAGACAGCAACCCTGAGGAAGACCCCATCACTGAACAATTAATTTTGCCAGAATCGGAAGTCTATAAGGCGATTGTGTCATTTCCAGCAGGATCTGCAGGAGGTTACACTGGAATTCGACCTCAGCACCTCAAAGAGATGGTAAATCCAGTATTCGGTGCATCTGCATCAATTCTTCTCACCGAGTTAACAACTTTCGTCAACAACTGCCTGGCTGGGCGAATCCCAGAAGAAATTAAACCTTTCTTTTTGGAGCCTCACTATGTGCGTTGAAGAAGAAGGATGGGGGAATCAGACCCATTGCGGTAGGAAACACTCTTCGCTGTCTCGTTGCCAAAGCAGCAGTAAGAAACATTCGCCTAGAAGCTGCCAGTTTACTCCAGCCACACCAACTGGGCTTTGGGGTCTCTCAAGGCAGTGAAGCTGCAGCTCATGCAGCAAGGGCTTACCAGAAGACAAGGCCATAGTCAAACTTGATTTTAGAAATGCCTTTAATATGGTGAAAAGAGATGCTGTCTTGCCAGCTGTTCAGGATTGGTTCCCCAGTCTTTTTCCCTTCATTTCAGCCGGCTACAGCAAACCCTCAATTCTTTTGTTCGGAGAACATGAAATTCTCTCATCAGAAAGAGTTCAGCTCCATTTCTCTTCTGCTTGGTAGTAAGAGAACTAATGTCCAGCCTACGCAGCGAGCTCAACATATGGTACCTGGATGATGGCACTCTGGCAGGTACTGAAGAGTCCCTGGTAAGGGACCTACAACTGGTGAAAACACATGGGGAAGACTTGGGACTCATCCTCAATCCCTCCAAGTGTGAAATCATCACAACGAACCAGGAAATAATCAATGATGTGCGAAGAATCCTCCCAGAAGTCTCTACTACCACTCCATCCAACAGTACCCTCTTGGGAGCACCGCTGAGTCACCAGGCCATCGACACTGTCCTCAAGGACAAATTGAATGACCTGATGAGAATGGAGGAGAGAATAAGCAATCTTGATGCCCATGATGCTCTGTATCTCCTCACAAGGTGCCTTACTATTCCAAGACTCACTCACTTCCTGAGGTGTGCACCCTCTTTTGACAACCCAACACTCGACGAATATGACGCACACCTGAGGTCAACCATTAAGAAGGCACTGAACCTGTCACTAGAGGATCAGCAATGGGATCAGGCAACCCTCCCAGTGCGACTGGGAGGTATAGGGGTGCGCAAAGCAATGCATGTTGCTTTACCTGCTTTTCTGTCTTTGTGTTTGGCTTCCAGTGCATTAGTCAAGAAGATTGTTCCCAAACGCTTGAGAGACGTGGTAGGAGCTCAAGACCCCAGGTTTACTGAAGCAGTGATTTGGTGGGACACCCTTACAGATTCCTCCAGTAGACCAGCTCCTCCCAAAGAATACAGTCCCACTGGGACAAACCGATCATGGAAAAAATCACCAACACAATGCTCTCCAACACCTCAGGAAAGGACAAAGCTCTTCTCCTGGCAGTGAAGGCACCACACTCAGGAGATTTCCTGTTAGCTGTTCCCAATTCCTCCTTGGGCACTCGACTAGACCCACAGGCCATTTGGATTGGTGTTGCTCTTCACCTAGCCGCCCCCATCCCCACCGAACATAGGTGTATTTGCAGCAGGGCGACAGCTGATCAATTCAGACTTCATGGTCTCGTGTGTCACACAGCATAAGGGAAGTATGCCAGGCATGAGGAGGTCAATGACATTATAAAGAGAAGCCTCGCCACAGCCCGTTGCCCAGCTCAACGGGAACCCCAAGTGCAGAGGTCTGACGGAAGTCAAAAGCGTCCTGATGGAGCCACTATGTTACCTTGGAAGGATGGAAAGCAGATAGCCTGGGACTACACCTGTGCCACCACATTGGCAGACACCTACTTGCCATACTCCATAGTGGAAGGAGGTGGAGCTGCCAGCCACAGGGAGACCCAAAAGATCTGCAAATATGAAGACCTTTCCCCTTGCTATAACTTCATCCCAATAATGTTGGAGACCCTTGGAGCATGGGGCAAGTGTGCTCTAAAGTTCCTCAAAGAGCCGGGTGAAAAGCTCATCATAGAAACCAAGGACCACAGGGCGACCAGCTTCCTCTTTCAGAGACTCAGTGTTGCAATCCAGAGAGGAAATGCCTGCAGCATTCTGGGCATGCGGGCGGCCCACTGCCGGGGAGCTGGACGAAGTATTCGAGATGTAGCTCTGAGCTACCTATGTTGTTTTACTTTCTATTGTATCTTTGTGAATGTTTTGTCAATGTATTTTGTCTTTAAATAAAATATATATTAATTAAATATAGGGGGTGGTAGGAGAAAATTCTCAAACAGCTTCAGGGAGAACCTTGAGTTTTCCCTGAAGCAAGTTTATTCTTTTCCCTGAGGATGAGGGTCCCCAGAATAGTTCTAGAGGTGGTATATATATATATATCACTCACACACACACACACACACACACACACACACAAAATTCACGGTGACCTAAAAGAAAGAAAAAACTTTGATTATCAGTCAACATTTTCACCATTACTCATGCATAATCACTGTCTCTGCAGAAGCACCCAGGTATGACAGTTTAGATAGTCACTCCAAACTGCCAATATCCCAAACCCCTCCTTTAACCCTTTGACTGTTGCAAGCCCCTTTCTGAAATGGTCATTCTATGTTGCAAAATTTTTTGAAAAAAAAAAAAATTATTTTTTCTTATGAAATGATAAGAGAATCTTTTCCTGGTGGTAAAGACACCAAGAGTACAACATTTGGTTGAAAACTCACGAAAGTTAGCAGTCTTGGCGACATATACGCATCAGCGATTTCGCCGACTTTGAGCCCTGTTTTTGGTCAATTCCGTTATTCCAGTTGACCAAACTCGTAGCTATTTCTTTAGAACTCCATTTTTTCTATCAGTCTAGTACAAGAAACCACCCATTTACCAATTTGAACTACCCAATAAAGTGGTCAGAAATTGGCAATTTGGCCAATTTCAAAATAGGGTCCAGAATAAACAATGTAGACATTCTTGGCACTAAAATAACAAATCCTCTGTTCACTAGTCTCATCTCTAGGCCCCTCTTGTATTACTATTGCTTTCTATTTTGATTTTTTATTCATACAAAAAATACAAAATTTACTGTTATGCAGACTGCTGCATTATTGTAAAATTGGTATAAATAATATCAGTGCACTAGTGAAAGAATATCAGACTCCCCAGTTGACGTGTATTGGACGTGCGGTGTGATTTGCTTACTCCTGAACATTGGTAAAAATCAAACATTTCTGCTACTTTCAGCTCAATTTCAAGGTCATTTTCATTGTGAAACTAATCAAAACCATCTCTATTTTTGTAATATGTTTTCCATTTTATCACACGAGATCATGAAAATGAGAATACAACATGGCATTTTAATCCAAAAAACGGTCAGTTTTTTTTTTCTCGTTATGCACTGCATGCTGCACGATATTTTTACGTGGTGCACACACCACACAGACCCATTCTCTCACATGTGGGCCTACCAGCTTTCTCCTCCTTGATTTGAAGCCGCTAGAATTTATGAGTATTAATACGTCCGAAACACTGGCTCGTAGACGTATATATATGACCAGAACAGTCAAAGGGTTAAAGTGCAGGCATTGTACTTCCCATTTCGAGGACTCAAGTCTGGCTAACCGGTTTCCCTGAATCCTTTGACTAAATATTACCCTATTTACACTCCAACAGCTCATCAGGTCCCAAAAACCATTCACTCCCATCTAACATGCTCGTGCACGCTTGCTGGAAATCCAAGCCCCTCACCCACAAAACCTTTACCCCCTCTCTCCCACCTCTTCGAGGATGACCCATACCCCGCCTTCCTTCCCCTACAGATTGATACGTTCTCCAAGTCATTCTACTTTGTTCCATTCTCTCTAAATGACCAAACCACCTCAACAACCCCCTCTTCAGCCTTCTAACTAATACTTTTAATACTCCACACCTCCTCCTAATTTCCACACTATGAATTCTCTGCATAAAACTTACACCACATATTGCCCTTAGATATAACATCTCTGCTGCCTCCTTGCTGCAGCATTTACAACCCAAGCTTAACGCCCATTTAAAAGTGTTGGTGCCCCTATACTTTTGTACATTCTCTTCTTTGCCTCCATGGATCATGTTTTTTGTCTCCAGATACCTCAATGCACCACTCACCTTTTTTCTTCATCAATTCTATGGTTAACCTGTTAGTGGATGGGTTTATGAAGGATGACGTTAACCATGAACTGATGAAGAAAAAAAAGGTGAGTACTGCGTTGAGGTATCTGTGGAGACAAAAAAAAAAATGTTATCCATAGAGGCAATGAAGGGAATGTACGAAAGTACAGTGGTACCAACACTCTTATATGGGGGTGAAACTTGGGTTGTAATTGCTGAAGCGAAGAGGTGGCTGGAGGAAATGGAGATATCCTGTCTAAGGGCAATGTGTGGTGCAAATATTATGCAGAGAATTTGCAGTGCAGAAATTAGGAGGAGGTGTGGAGTTACTAAAAGTATTAGTCAGAGGGCTGAAGAGGGGTTGTTTAGGTGGTTTGGTCATTTAGAGAGAATTGAACAAACTAGAATGACTTGGAGAATGTATAAATCTGTAGGGAAAGGAAGGCTGGGTAGGGGTCATCCTCGTAAAGGTTGGATGGAGGGGGTAAAGGAGGTTTTGTGGGTGAGGGGCTTGGACTTCCAGCAAGCAAGCACGCATGAGCGTGTTAGATAGGAATGAATGAAGACAAATGGTTTTTGGGACTTGACGAGCTGTTGGAGTGTGAGCAGAGTACTATTTTGTGAAGGGATTCAGGGAAACCAGTTAGCCGGACTTGAGTCCTGGAAATGGGAAGTACAATGCCTGCACTTTAACCCTTTCAGGGTTGCCAAGCCCTCTCCGAGACTTGTTCTCAGGGTCGCCAAATTTTAAAAAAAAAAAAAAAATTATTTTTTCTTATGAAAAGATAGAGAATCTTTTCCCGATCATAATGGCACCAAAAGTATGAAATTTGATGGAAAACTTACGGAATTATGCTCTCGCGATGTTAGCGGTCTCGACGGTGTTGACGCATTGGCGATTTTCCCCAATTTGAGTCCTATTTTCAGCCAATTCCAGTGTACTAGTCAACAAAAATCGTAACTATTTCACTAGAACTCCATTTTTTCTATCGAATGAGTACAAGAAACCACCCATTTACCGATTTTAACTATCCAATAAAGTGGTCAGAATTTAGCAATTTTGCCAATTTCACACAAATTTCAAAAGATGCCAATTTCTGAATAGGGTCCAGAATAAACAAGAAAGACATTCCTGGCACTAAAATAACATTTCCTCTGTTCATTAGTCATGTCCCCATGCCCCTCTTACATTCTTTTGCTTTCCACTTTGAATTTTTATTCTCACAAAAAAAATAGAAGATTTACTGTTATGCAGACTACTGCATTAGTGTAGAAATGATATAAATATCAACGCACTTGTGAAAGAATATTAGACTCACCAGTTGACATGTATTGGATGTGTAGCATGATTTGTTTACTTTTGAATTTTGGTAAAAATCAAACATTTCTGCTACTTTGAGCTCAATTTCAAGGTACTTTTCATTGTAAAACCGGTCAAAATCTCAATTTCTGTAATATGTCTTCCATTCTATAAAATGAGACCAGGAAAACTAGAATACAACAATAAATACCATACGAAAATACAGTGCAAAGTTGCTGTTTTAATCCAAAAACACGGTCAGTTTTTTTTTTTCTCATTACGCACTGTGTGCTGCAGGATTTTTTTTTTATACTGCACACACTGACCACAAAGACCCATTCTTTCATATGTAGGCCTACCAGCTTTCTCTCACTAGATTTGAGGGCGCTAGAATTTAGGCATACTAGTACGTCAAAAACCCTGGTGCATAAGCCGTACTAGTACGTCCAAAACCCTGAAAGGGTTAAAGGAGGGGTTTGGGATATTGGCAGTTTGGAGTGACTAAACTGTCGCATCTGGGCGCCTCTGCAAAGACAGTGATTATGAGTGAGTAAGGTGAAAGTGTTGAATGATGATGAAAGTATTTTCAGTTTGGGGATATTCTTTATTTTTGGGTCACCCTGCCTCGGTGGGAGACGACCGACTTGTTGAACAAAAAAAAATTACAGTATTATAGGAATTCTTATAATTTAACCACTAGGTGGTGAATGACTACCCAAATAGCTCATTAATTGTGCAAATGTTGATAAAAAGTAAAACCATGTGCCAAAGTCTTGATGTCACCTAGAAAAAAGTCCAAGAAGTCCACCACTTTGTCAAGCTATAGTCAAGAGCAGATGTGACCAAGTTATCTTGACAACAGCCAAGAATATATTAAATCAAAGACAAATTCAATTAGCATTTACTAATATTTATTAAAATAAACAGAAAATTTAGCATTCTCTTTCCATGCATATCTCCAGAATACCTTAATGTTTAATGCAAAATTTGTCAGTAAAAAGATGTAGAAGCAAAATGAAAAATACACAAGCAATGTTAGTTGGAAAACCAATTAACCAATAATGCAATGCAATCTGCACACTACACAAACATGCACTTATCAGGGACTGTATTACTCACCCGCTGAGAGTTTGATGTGGTACTTGATGCATCATCTAAAATAAAAGTAAATAATATTAAGAAAAACTATCTTCTATACCAAAGAAAAACTCATGTACAATGGAACCCCAAAATTCACAAGTGTTTCATTCCTAGTGGCTTTGGGAAATTTACATTAATACAGTACAGTAGGGCCCCACTTAAACAGCAGGTTAGGTTTCAGGCTACCGCTGTAAAGCGGAAATCACTGTAGAGTGAAACACCCTTTTTTCCACTTATAAATGCAAATAAATACTAGATAACAAGTTTACATTAACATATATAAACAATAGAACTAGGCATAAAACAAAATATACATACAGTACACTCATTACTTACATTAAAATATTTGTAGTCTTAATGTAGGGTGAGATGAGTAGTGTTTATTGTAAGAAATCAAGTGTGGCATGTATGGTAGCCAGCCAGGCTACCATACCAGGCCGCCCCACCCACACATAATATTTTATGACATTTAAAGTGTCCTAGAGTGATAAAATGCATATACAGATCACTCATTACTTACCTTAAAATATTTGTAGTCTTAATGTAGGGTCAGAGGAGAGTAAACGAGATAAAACAAATGAATGAGAGAGAGAATGAGTACATGAGAGAAGACAGGCGCGAAGTTATGTAAACAAACCAGGCATATGCGTCTGGTTTCTGCACAAGTTACATTGTGTACAAGTTGTCTCCACGTTGATACAGTAGAATAAAAAGAGAAACTCTCCCATGCTCGTGTAACACCATTTTTAGAAGAAATGACGCTCTGAGTGAAGGCATACGAAGGAATAATTTTCTACAGTTACCCCAAGTAACACACTTTCTATGATGCTGGACTAGAGAAAATGTTATTCTTGCAGTCACTTGTACAAGTCGTCTGCCTACCACATCTCGTATTTATGTTAATTTATTCGACTGGGTCTATTTATCATGTTTATATGTTATGTATCATGTTTATTATATAATTTTGAAAAAATATCATAGATGGAGTAATGAAAATGCGTATATTAACATAATATACGACATTTAATGAAACTCGGTGATTACTGAGTATTATCATTATTAATATGGTGTCCCGAGACATAAGACACTCTTGCTGATTTTAATGTGTACCTGCAAGCCAGCACAGTGTGTAAGTTTATTTAGGTACAGGTATACATAAGTATAATTATCAGAGTAGGTAGTAGGTTGGTAGACAGCAACCACCCAGGAAGATACTACCCTCCTGCCAAGTGAGTGTAAAAAGGAAGCCTGTACAGTGGACCCCCGGTTAACGATATTTTTTCACTCCAGAAGTATGTTCAGGTGCCAGTACTGACCGAATTTGTTCCCATAAGGAAAATTGTGAAGTAGATTAGTCCATTTCAGACCCCCAAACATACACTTACAAATGCACTTACATAAATACGCTTACATAATTGGTCGCATTCGGAGGTGATCGTTATGTGGGGGTCCACTGTATTTGTTTTACACGATGGTAGGATTGCTGGTGTCTTTCTTCTATCTCATAAACAGGCAAGATTTCAGGTACATCTTGCTACTTCTCCTTATAGTTAGGTCACACTATACATACATGTACACGTTTATGTATACACACTCATCTGCGTTTTCTATGATTTTGTCTTTATAGTTCTTGTTCTTATTGCTTTTCCTTTTATATACATGGGGAAGTGGAATAAGAATCTTTCCTCCATAAGCCAAACGTGTTGTAAAAGTCAACTAAAATGCCAGGAACAATGGGCTAGTAACCTCTTTACCTGTATAGCCTACTAAACAGAAAAAGAAGAAAACCGTCAAAGTGGGATATTTGAATGTGCGTGAATGTTGTGCGAATGATAAAAAAAGAGATGATTGTGGAAGTTATGAATGAGAAGAAGCAGGATGTCCTGGCTTAAAGTCAAACAAAGCTGAAGGGGGTGGGAGAGTTTCAGTGGGGAGAAATAAATGGGATTAGGTCAGGGGTTTCAAATAGTTAGAGCTAAAGAAGGAGTAGCAATAATGTTGAAGGATAAGTTATGACAGGAAAAAAAGGAATATAAATGCATAAATTCAAGGATTATGTGGAGTAAAATAAGGGTTAGATGTGAAAAGTGGGTTATAGTAAGCATTTATGCACCTGGAGAAGAGAGAAGTGTAGAGGAGAGAGAGAGAGATTTTAGGAAATGTTGAGTAAGTGCATGGGGAGTTTTAAACCTAGTGACAGAGTACTTGTGGCTGAGGATCTCAATGCTAAACTGGGTAAAAAATGTTGTGGAGGGAGTAGTAGGTAAATCTGGGATGCCAGGGGTAAATGAAAATGGGGAGCCTTTAATTGAGCTGTGTGTAGAAAGAGGTTTGGTAATAAGTAATACATATTTAATGAAAAAGACGATAAGTATACAAGGAATTATATAGCACGTAATGAAAGTACTATTTTGTTAGATTATATATTGGTGGATAAAAGGCTGATGGGTAGGCTTCAGGATGTACATGTTTATAGAGGGGATACTGATATATCAGATCATTATTTAGTCATAGCTACAGTTAGAAAAAGAGGTAGATGGGACAAAAGGAAAATGGCAGCACCAAGCAAGAGAGAGTTGAAAGTGTATAAACTAAGAGATGAGGAAGTTGGCGTGAGATATAAACAACCACTGGAGGAAAGGGGGGCTAGTGCAAATATGAGCAGTGGGGGGAAGGTTGAAGAGGATTGGAATAGTTTTAAAAATGTAGTATTAGAATGTGGGGCAGAAGTTTGTGGTTATAGGAGGGTGGGTGCAGGAGGAAAGAGGAGTCATTGGTGGAATGATGAAGTAAAGAGTGTGATAAAAGAGAAAAACATAGCTTATGAGAGGTTTTTACAAAGCAGAAGTGTTATAAGAAGAGCAGAGTATATAGAGAGTAAAAGAAAGGTGAAGAAAGTGGTGAGAAAGTGCAAAAGGAGAGTAGATGATAGTGGGAGAGGCACTGTCAAGAAATTTTGATGAAAATAAGAAAAAATTTTTGGAGATAAAAAAGTTGAGAAAACCTAGGGAATGAATGGATTTGTCAGTTAAAAACAGAGTAGGGGAGTTAGTAGATGGGGAGCTGGAGGTATTGGGTAGATAGTGGGAATAATTTGAGGAACTTTTAAATGTCAATGAAGAAAGGGAGACAGTATTTTCATGCACTGGTCAGGGAGGTATAACATCTTTTAGGAGTGAAGAAGAGCAGGATGTGAGTGTGGGGGAGGTGCGTGAGTCATTACGTAGAATGAAAGGGGGTAAAGCAGCTGGAACTGATGGGATCATGACAGAAATGTTAAAAGCGGGGGTGATATAGTGTTGGAGTGGTTGGTATTTTTGCTTAACAAATGTATGCAACCTAGGTAGTAGGTTGGTAGACAGCAACCGCCCAGGGAGGTACTACCGTCCTGCCAGGTGAGTGTAAAACTGAAGCCTGTAATTGTTTTACATGATGGTAGGATTGCTGGTGTCTTTTTTTTTTGTCTCATACACATGCAAGATTTCAGGTACGTCTTGCTACTTCTACTTACACTTAGGTCACACTACACATACATGTACAAGCATATATATACACACCCCTTTGGATTTTCTTCTATTTTCTTTCTAGTTCTTGTTCTTGTTTATTTCCTCTTACCTCCATGGGGAAGTGGAACAGAATTCTTCCTCCGTAAGCCATGTGTGTTGTAAGAGGCGACTAAAATGCCAGGAGCAAGGGGCTAGTAACCCCTTCTCCTGTATATATTACTAAATGTAAAAGGAGAAACTTTTGTTTTTCCTTTTGGGCCACCCCGCCTCGGTGGGATACAGCCAGTGTGTTGAAAGAAGAAAGAAATGTATGAAAGAGTGGAAGGTACCTAGGGATTGGCAAAGAGCATGTATAGTTCCCTTATATAAAGGGAAGGGGGACAAAAGAGATTGTAAAAATTATAGGGGAATAGGTTTACTAAGTCCTAGGTAGTAGGTTGGTAGACAGCAACCATCCAGGGAGGTACTACCGTCCTGCCAAGCGAGTGTAAAACAAAAGCCTGTAATTGTTTTGCACGATGGTAGGATTGCTGGTGTCCATTTTTCTGTCTCATAAACATGCAAGGTTTCAGGTGTCTTGCTACTTCTACTTGCACTTTGGTCGCACTACACATACATGTACAAGCATATACAGTGGACCCCCGCATAGCGATTTTAATCCGTGCAAGAGGGCTCATTGTTATGCGAAATGATCGGTATGCGAATGAATTTTCCCCATAAGAAATAATGGAAATCAAATTAATCCGTGCAAGACGCCCAAAAGTATGAAAAAAAAAATTTTACCACATGAAATATACATTTTCCTACACACAGAGAGAAGGATACATGCACAATATATATTGTGCATGTACTACTCTACTAAATGAAGAATAAATGACACTTACCTTTATTGAAGATGCAGCAATGACTGATGAGACAGTGTGTCCTGGGAGTGCTTTTTCCTCCTGAGTACTGTAGGTCCTGTTTGGCATTTTCTTCCAGAACAGGCCTTATCACACTGTGTATGCCACTACGATTCTTAAATCTCTCAAACCAACCTTTGCTGGCTTTAAATTCACCAATATGAGCACTAGTTCCAGGCATTTTTCCCTGTTCACCTGGGTGTTAGTCGACTGGTGTGGGTTGCATCCTGGGAGACAAGATTAAGGACCCCAATGGAAATAAGTTAGACAGTCTTCGATGACACTGACTTTTTTGGGTTATCCTGGGTGGAAAATCCTCTGGGGTTAATTGTTTCTTGGTATTCTCAATAAGCCACACCAACAACGGTGCTACAGCAGCAGCAGCAGCAGCTGACAGTGCTACAGCAGCAGCTGACAGTGCTACAGCAGCAGCAGACGATGTTACAGCAGCAGCTGACGGTACTACAGCAGCAGCAGCAGCTGACGGTGGTACAGCAGCAGCAGACGATGCTACAGCAGCAGCAGACGATGCTACAGCAGCAGCAGACGATGCTACAGCAGCAGCAGACGATGCTACAGCAGCAGCAGACGATGCTACAGCAGCAGCAGACGATGCTACAGCAGCAGCAGACGATGCTACAGCAGCAGCAGACGATGCTACAGCAGCAGCAGACGATGCTACAGCAGCAGCAGACGATGCTACAGCAGCAGCAGACGGTGCTACAGCAGCAGCAGACGGTGCTACAGCAGCAGCAGACGGTACTACAACAGCAGCAGCTGACGGTGGTACAACAGCAGCAGCAGCTGAGTGCTACAGCAGCAGCAGACGATGCTACAGCAGCAGCAGACGATGCTACAGCAGCAGCAGACGGTACTACAGCAGCAGCAGCAGCTGACGGTGGTACAGCAGCAGCAGCAGCAGCTATACCACCAATAGTAGCAATGGTTGATTGGGGTTTATTATACAACCTGGCCAGCTCGGAGACACGCACTCCACTTTCATACTTATCAATGATCTTTTTCTTCATCTCTATAGTAATTCTCACCCTTATTGCTGTAGGGTTGGCACTAGAAGCTTTCTTGGGGCCCATGGTCACTTATTTTGCAGATAAAATCACCAAAAACACTGTAATAATACGAAATGTTCCGATTGTATGCTTGGATGTTACCGCGGAGGCTGGCTGGTAAACAATGCCACCGGCGGCACATGTGAGGCTGGCTAAGGGCGCACATTGGACGCGTCTTGGACGAAGAGCGGTATGCGAGGCAAAATTTTTGCGATAAAAGCGAGCGGTATGCGGATTGTACGTTATGTGATGCCGACGGTATGCGGGGGTCCACTGTATATACACACCCCTCTGGGTTTTCTTCTATTTTCTTATTAGTTCTTGTTCTTGTTTATTTCCTCTTACCTCCATGGGGAAGTGGAACAGAATTCTTCCTCCGTAAGCCATGCGTGTTGTAAGAGGCGACTAAAATGCCAGGAGCAAGGGGCTAGTAGCCCCTTCTCCTGTATAAATTACTGAATTTAAAAAGAGAAACTTTTGTTTTTCTTTTTTGGCCACCCTGCCTCGGTGGGATACGGCCGATTTGTTGAAAGAAAAAAAAGTAGTAGTTTACTAAGTATACCAGGAAAAGTGTACAGAAGGGTTATTATTGAGAGAACTAGAGGCAAGGCAGAGAGTAGGATTTAGGATGAGTAAGGAGGCTTTAGAGTGGGTAGGGGATGTGTAGATCACACATTTACATTGAAGCATATAGTGAACAGTATTTAGATAAAGGTAGGGAAGTTTTCATTGCATTTATGGATTTAGAAAAGGCATATGATAGAGTGGATAGGGGAGCAATGTGGCAGATGTTGCAAGTGTATGGAATAGGCAGTAAGTTACTAAATGCTGTAAAGAGTTTTTATGAGGACAGTGAGGCTCAGGTTAGGATGTGTAATGTCACCATGGTTGTTTAATATACACGTATTTATAGATAAATGCCAAGGGCAAAGGGTTAGTAACCCCTTCTCTTGTATAAATTACTAAATTTAAAAAGAGAAACTTTCGTTTTTCTTTTAGGGCCACCCTGCCTTGGTGGGATATGGCCGGTTTGTTGAAAAAAAAAAAAATTATAGATAAGGTTGTGAAGGAGGTAAATGCTAGCGTGTTGGGGAGAGGGGTGGGATTAAATTATGGGGAATCAAGTACAAAATGGGGGTTGACAGTTACTTTTTGCTGATGATACTGTGCTTATGGGAGATTCTAAAGAAAAGTTGCAAAGGTTAGTGGACGAGTTTGGGAGGGTGTGTAAAGGTAGAAAGTTGAAAGTGAACATAGATAAAAGTAAGGTGATGAGGGTATCAAATGATTTAGATAAAGAAAAATTGGATATCACATTGGAGAGAGGGAGTATGGAAGAAGAGAATGTCTTCAGATATTTGGGAGTTGACTTGTCAGCAGATGGGTTTATGAAGGATGAGGTTAACCATAGAATTGACGAGGGGGAAAAAAGGTGAGGTATCTATGGAGACAAAAAAATGTTATCTATGGAGGCAAAGAAGGGAATGTGACAGTGTAGTGGTACCAACGCTCATATATGGGTGTGAAGCTTGGGTTGTTTATGCTGCAGCGAAGAGGCAGCTGGAGATGTCCTGTCTAAGGGCAATGTGTAAATATTATGCAGAGAATTTGGAGTGTGGAAATTAGGAGGAGGTGTGGAGTTACTAAAAGTATTTGTCAGAGGGCTAAGAAGGGTTGTTGAGGTGGTTTGGTCATTGAGAGAGAATGGATCAAAGTAGAATGACTTGGAGAACGTATAATCTGTAGGAGAAGGAAGGAGGGGTGGGGGTCGTCCTCGAAAAGGTTGGAGGGAGAGGGTAAAGGAGGTTTTGTGGGCAATGGGCTTGGACTTCCAGCAAGCGTATGTGAGTGTGTTAGATAGGAGTGAATGGAGATGAATGGTTTTTGGGACCTGACAAGCTGTTGGAGTGTGAGCAGGGTAATATTTAGTGAAGGGATTTAGGGAAACTGGTTAGCCAGATTTGAGTCCTGGAAATGGGAAGTACAATGCCTGCACTTTAAAGGAGTAGTTTTGGATACTGAGAGTTTGGAGAGACTTCTAAACTGTCGTATCTGAGTGCCTCTGCAAAGACAGTGATTATGTGTGAGTGAGGTGAAAGTGTTGAATGATGATGAAAGTATTTTCTTTTTGGTATTTTCTTTCATTTTGGGTCACCCTGCCTAGGTGGTAGACGGCCGACTTGAAAAAAAAAAATGTACCCTTACCTAAATAAACCTACACACTGTGCTGGTGTGCAGATACACATTAAAATCACTAAGAGTGTCTTATTAGTCTTGAGGATGCCATATTAATAATAATAATCACTCTGAGGCACATTGTCGTATATTACGTTAATACATATACACATTTTCAATGATCCATCAATGATATTTTTCAAAATTATGTAATAAACATGCTACGTAACAAATAAACATGATAAATACACCCCACAGTCAGGGCCGGATTACCGCATAGGCAAACTAGGCATTTGCCTAGGGCCCCGCGCATTTGGGGGCCCCGCGGTCCAAGGGGTTCAGGGGCTCATCCAAGACTGCGCACATGGTGCAAGTGCAAAGGGGTCCCTACCTAAAAAGTTCAAGTGTTTGGAGAGTAAAATTGATTTTTAAAAATTAATCAAAACAAAAATAATGAAATAAAATAAGAATAAATAAACCTAACCATAGATGGCAACACTCAACACGCCTTTGTTTACATCAGAACAGCTGTGTTTTCCCGCTAATGGGTGAGTATGGGAGATTCCTCCCCAATTTTCTGTAGTTTATATGATTTGATAGTCTTATGCATGATGCAATGATAACAATAATGGTCAGTGATTTATAAAGGGAATAATAGTGCTGTAGTGGTTATGCTGAATATAACAGGTACATGATGTCACTACTTTAATAGCCTAATCTAGTAATACTATGCTGTCTTGAGTTTATTCTCTTTAAAATGCATGATTTAACAAGATAGTTATAATGGCTGTTGGTAAATGGTTTTGGTTGTCTTGATGTACTTTCCCTATTAAATTTAATCTTAATAGCCAGAATGTATTTAATTAGACCTTAAACAGGCTCACACCGACCACCCCCCTCCCACCCCCAAGCTGGAAGGGGTCGCTTCACTTACCCGTAACTCAAAGGGGCCCCGCCAATCTGAATAGCCTAGGGCCCGGAGACTTCTTAATCCGGCCCTGCCCACAGTAGAATAAATTAACATAAATATGAGGTGCTTTTCTAGTCGTCGGAGTGTCAGAAAAAATAACGTTTTCTCCAGTTCAACACCAAAGAAAATGTATACGCAATAATATTACTGGGGGTAAAGAGAGAGAGAAAGCGTGCATTGTGTTGGAAGCTAAACAATATTGTATTTGTTATTATCATTATTATTATTATTTTTTTTTATTAACACATCGGCCAATTCCCACCAAGGCAGACGGCCCGAAAAAGAAAAACTTTCATCATCATTCATTCCATCACTGTCTTGTCAGAGGGGTTCTTTACACTACAGTTATAAAACTGCAACAGCCCTGCTTCAGAGTGTATACACTGTACTTCCCATCTCTAAGATTCAAGTTCGGCCTGCCAGTTTCCCTGAATCCCTTCATAAATGCTACTTTGCTCACACTCAACAGCACGTCAAGCATTTAAAACCATTTGTCTCCATTCACTCCTATCAAACACACTCATGCATGCTTACTGGAAGTCCAAGCCCCTTGCACACAAAACCTCCTTTACCCCCTCCATCCAACCCTTCCTAGGCCGACCCCTACCCCGCCTTCCCTTCACTACAGATTTATACACTCTCGAAGTCATTCTGTTTTGTTCCATTCTCTCTACATGTCCGAACCACCTCAGCAACCCCTCCTCAGCCCTCTGGATAATAGTTTTGGTAATCCCACACATTCTCTTAATTTCCGAACTATGAATTCTTTGCATTATATTTACACCACACACTGCCCTCAGACATGACATCTCCACTGCCTCCAGCCTTCTCCTCGTTGCAACATTCATTACCCACGCTTCACACCCATACAAGTGTTGGTACAACTATACTCTCATATATTCCCCTTTTTGCTTCCACAGACAAAGTTCTTTGTCTCCACAGGCTCTAAGTGCACCACTCACCCTTTTCCCCTCATCAATTCTGTGATCCACTTCATCCTTCATAGATCCACCTGCTGACACGTCCACTCCTAAATATCTGAATACATTCACCTCCTCCATACTCTCTCCCTCCAATCTTTTGTCGCCTAATCTTTTTGTTATCCTCATAACCTTACTCTTTCCTATATTCACTTTTAATTTTCTTCTTTTACATACCCTACCAAATTCATCCACCAACCTCTGCAACTTCTCTTCAGAATCTCCCAAAAGCACCATGTCATCAGCAAAGAGCAACTGTGACAACTCCCACTTTGTGTTTGATTCTTTATCTTTTAACTGCACACATCTTGCCAAGACCCTAGCATTCACTTCTCTTACAACCCCATCTATAAATATATTGAACAACCACGTTGACATCACACATCCTTGTCTAAGGCTTACTTTTACTGGGAAATAATCTCCCTCTCTCCTACATACTCGAACCTGAGCCTCACTATCCTTGTAAAAACTCTTCACTGCTTTCAGTAACCTACCTCCTATACCATACATCTGCAACATTGCCCCCCTTTCTACCCTGCCAATTGCCTTTTCTAAATCCATAAATGCCACAAAAATCTCTTTACCCTTATCTAAATACTGTTCCTCTATATGTTTCACTGTAACCACTTGGTCTACACACCCTCTACCTTTCCTAAAGCTGCCTTGTTCATCTGCTATCCTCCTCTCTGTCTTACTCTTAATTCTTTCAATAATAACTACCATACACTTTACCAGGTATACTCAACAAACTTACTACCTTATAATTTTTGCACTCTCTTTTATCCCTTTTGCCTTTATACAAAGGAACTATGCATGCTCTCTGCCAATCCCTAGGTACCTTACCCTCTTCCATACATTTATTAAATAATAGCACCAACCACTCCAAAATTATATCCCCTCCTGCTTTTAACATTTCAATCTTTATCTCATCAATCCCAGCTGCCTTACCCCCTTTCATTCTACCCACTGCCTCACAAACTGTCCCCACACTCACAACTGGTTCTTCCTCACTCCTACAAGATGTTATTCCTCCTTGCCCTATACACGAAATCACAGCTTCCCTATCTTCATCAACATTTAACAATTCCTCAAAATATTCCCTCCATCTTCCCGATACCTCTAACTCTTCATTTAACAACTCTCCTCTCCTATTTTTAACTGTCAAATCCATTTGTTCCCTAGGCTTCCTCAACTTATTAATCTCAATCCAAAATGTTTTCTTATTTTCAACAAAATTTGTTGATAACATCTCACCCACTCTCTCATTTGCTCACTTTTTACATTGCTTCACCTCTCTTAACCTCTCTTTTTCTCTCCATATACTCTTCCCTCCTTGTATCACTTCTACTTTGTAAAAACCTCTCATATGATAACTTTTTCTCCCTTACTACTCTCTTTACATCATCATTCCACCAATCGCTCTTCTTCCCTCTTGCACCCATTTTCCTGTAACCACAAACTTCTGCTGAACACTCTAACACGACATTCTTAAACCTACCCCATACGTCTTCGACCCCATTGCCTACACTCTCACTAGCCCATCTATCCTCCAATAGTTGTTTATATCTTACCCAAACTGCCTCCTCTTTTAGTTTATACACCTTCACCTCTCTCTTACTTGCTGCTTCTATTTTCCTTGTATCCCATCTACCTTTTACTCTCACTGTAGCTACAACTAGAAAGTGATCTGATATATCTGTGGCCCCTCTATAAACATGTACATCCTGAAGTCTACTCAACAGTCTTTTATCTACCAATACATAGTCCAACAAACTACTGTCATTACGCCCTACATCATATCTTGTATACTTATAACTAAACCCCTTTCTATACAAAGGTTCAATCAAAGGGCTCCCATTATCATTTACACCTGGCACCTCAAATTTACCTATCATACCCTCTTCTAAAGGTTTCTCATACTTAAGCATTTAGGTCTCCTGCCACAATTACTTTCACCTGGTTCAAAAGTTCCTATACATTCACTTAACATCTCCCAAAATCTCTCTCTCTCCTCTACACTCCTCTCTTCTCCAGGTGCATACACACTTATTATGACCCACTTTTCACATTCGGCCCTTATTTTAATCCACATAATCCTTGAATTTACACATTTATATTTCCTCTTCTCCTTCCATAACTGGTCCTTCAACATTATTGCTACCCCTTCCTTAGCTCTAACTCTCTGATACTCCTGACTTAATCCCATTTATTTCTCCCCCACTGAAACTCGCCTACCACCTTCAGCTTTGTTTCGCTTAGGGCCAGGACATCCAACTTATTATTATTATTATCATCATAATACAAACGTGTGTTTGTTTACAGCCTCCATGTCTCTATCCTCTCTGTCATTTATTCATTCTCTCTCTTGTTTATTTCTATCTCGTTTATTCACTTCTCACCCTACATTAAGACTAGAAATATTTTGAGATAAGTAATGAGTGAACTGTGTATGCATTTTATCGCTCTGAGACACTTTGAATGTTAAATGGATGGGGTGGGGTGGCCTGGCTGGCTAACATACCTATGACACCTGATTTCTTACTATAAATACTATTCCTCTCACCCTACATTAAGGCTACAAATATTTTAAGGTAAGTAATGAGTGTACTATATGAGTATTTTACATTTTTATTGTTTTTAATGCCTACTTCTATTCCTAACTTAACAAGTTTACACTAGCATATATTATCTACCATTTATATGCATTTATAAGTGGGAAAAAAAGGGCATTTCAATTTATGGCGATTTCCGCTTTACAGCGGTAGCATGGAACCTAACCTGCCATATAAGTGGGGCCCTACTGTAATTGTATCATTGAATTTGGGTTTAGTCTTTATTTTACCCTAATTTACTTAGGACTGCTAAAATTCTATATTCTTTTAGGACCCTTTGCATCCATTAATAACACTGGTACAAATGAAAAAAATTAAATCCTGTGCATTTTAACCTTTACTGAATATTTCTGGAAATACTTTTTGCAGAAATGAATGCTCTCATTACTTTGATTTTAAAAAATAAATCACTAACCCCTGGGTGGACCAATAGTAAGAGTGACTGAGTAGCCCGATTCCTTGATGAGGTTGACTATGTGCCCATGATGAAGGGTCTTAATGTCTACACCATTGACAGATAGGATACGATCACCAACATTCAATCGACCACAGCGTTCGGCTGGACTCCCTTCAATTATCCGACCTGCAATGGTTAAAATTATTAGTACACTTAGGTCTATGAATAAAAAAGCTAGCTGATTCAGTCAACTGATTACATACGCATCTCTATATGGAACGCTGTTAATAGATAATGGTGGCGGAGTTAGTGAGAGTAACAACTGTGGGTTACAGATGAGAAAAAACAAGTAAAACAGTGGGAATAAAGACAATACCTTTGCTGGAACAATTCACCAAAAGTCCACAGTCAGGGGAGGAACTTTATGTTCTGGACCACTGTCAAGTCACAACAGTCATGACTTCACAGTGGTCCAGGATGGACCACAACGTCCTCTCCTAAGTGGAGTTTTGATGAAAACAATGGGAAAATAAGAAAATGTTTCAGAAACAATTAGTGAGAAACCTAAGGAAGCATGTGGATGTGTCAGTTAAGTTTAGGAGGAGAATAACGGGGATGAGGATGACTGGTAGTAGTAGCAGTAGTGAGAGAGAGAGACAGATGGATGGATAGAATATTTCAAGAGGTTACTGAATGTAGATTATGAAACAGGAAAATGTATGCCTGGGATACAAAGGAATACGAAGTATTAGAATGTGTGAAAAGTCAGAAGTGGGTAAAACAAAATTTAACTTGTGGAAATGCAACAAGAGTGGCTGGAATTAAGGGCCACATCTACTGGTTTCCTTAACCCTTTGAGGGTTTTCGTCGTACTAGTACGTCTTACGCGTAGGGGTTTTTGACGTACTAGTACTCATAAATTCTAGCGGCCTCAAATCTAGTGGGAGAAAGCTGGTAGGCCTTTATATGAAAGAATTGGTCTATGTGGTCAGTGTGCACAGTCTAAAAAAAATCCTGCAGCACACAGTGCATAATGAGAAAAAAAAAACTTTGACCATTTTTTTTTAATAAATCAGCGACTTTGCAGTGTATTTTCGTATGGTATTTATTGTTGTATTCTAGTTTTCTTGGTCTCATTTTATAGAATGGAAGACATATTACTGAAATTGAGATGATTTTGACTGGTTTTACAATGAAAGGTGCCTTGAAATTGAGCTCAAAGTAGCAGAAATGTTCGATTTTTACCAAACTTCAAAAGTAAACAAATCGTGCCAAGCGTGCAATACACGTCAACTGGTGAGTCTAATATTCTTTCACAAGTGCACCAATAATATTTATACCATTTTTTACACTAATGCAGTAGTCTGCATAACAGTAAATCTTATATTTTTTGTGAGAATAAAAATTAAAAGTGGAAAGCAAAAGAATATAAGAGGGGCCTTGAGACGTGACTAATGACTAGAGGAAATGTCATTTTAGTGCCAGGAATGTCTTTCTTGTTTATTCTGGACCCTATTCAGAAATTGGCATCTTTTGAAATTTGTGTGAAATTGGCAAAATTGCTAAATTCTGACCACTGTACTGGATAGTTGAATTTATAAATGGGTGGTTTCTTGCACCCATTCGATAGAAAAAATGGAGTTCTAGCGAAATATTCATGTTTTTTGTCGACTAGTACAGTGAAATTGGCCGAAAATGGGGCTCAAAGTGGGCAAAATCGCCGATGCGTAAACATCGCCGAGACCGCTAACTTTGCGACAGCATAATTCCGTAAGTTTTCTATCAAATTTCAAACTTTTGGTGTCGTTATGATCGGGAAAAGATTCTCTATCTTTTCATAAGAGAAAATAATTTTTTTTTTTTTTAAATTTGGCCGACCCTGAGAACGAGTTTCGGAGAGGGCCTGTCGACCCTCAAAGGGTTAAAAAAAAAAAAAAAAAAAAAAAAAAAAGTGATTATTGTGCCATTTTATTTGTAAAACACGCACAGTGCCTGGGATATCAGCAGAGGCTCATATCAACCAAATAACCCCTGCAGTCAAGGCTTGCCTGGCAAATCTGAGAGTGTCCTTCAGGAATCTCAACAAAGATGCTTCTTGTCATTTTCTATAATATATGTCAGGCCCATATCCTGGAGTATGCAGCACCAGTATGGAACCTACACCTGAGAAAGCTTGTTAAGAAACTGAAGAAAGTGCAGAATTATACAACAAGGCTTGTTACTGGGTTAAGGGGTATGACCTATGAGGAAAGGTTAATAATAATAGTAATAACAGAACAGAACCAGGGGAGATATGATAACATACAAAATGTTCAGAGAATTGATAGGGACAGAAAAAGTGGTGGAGACAGGGTCCATACATAACCATTAACCCTTTTGCTGACTGTGCTATAGTACTACAGCTTTGACGTCACTGTCAGTGCTGCAGTACTATGCCATGAGTACAGCTCACTCAGAAAAGCTGTGAGCAGTAAATTTGGGCCTAGATATGAGAGAATGGGTCTATGTGAGAAGCGTGCAACATATAAAAAAATTCAGTGCATAATGAGAAAAAACTGCAACCATGTTCTTGTCTTAAAACAGTGATTTTGCAGTGTATTTTCGTATGGTTTTTATGGTTGTATTCTCAGTTTCTTGGTCTCAATTGACAGAATTTAGATATATTACAGAAATAGGGATGATATTGATTGGTTTCAGATTGAAAATAGCTTCAAATTGAGCTTAAAGTAGTGGAAATGTTTGACTTTTGCTGATATTCAAGAGTAAACAAATCACATCACTCGTCCAATACACATCCAACTGGTGGGTCTAATGTGCATTCATGAATATGCTGATATTATTTATACAATAAATCCAATATTGCATAACAGTGCAGTAGGGCTCCACTTTACGGCATTTTGCCTGATGGCATTCTGCTAATACAGACATTACAAATTATGACCAAAACTCTCTATACGGCTCCACCCCATCACCTGACTCTAACACGGTCACCGCAGGCCACCTGGTTTGTTTACATTCTCCTTGAGCACAACTCTCCATTATGTCTGGAAACTTTCCAAAATTTCAAGTGTTTTAAAGTTATTTTATATATACTCTGATATTTATACTTATGTGTACCTGTACCTATATAAACCTACACACTGCTGGCATGCAGGTACACGTTAAAATCATTAAGAGTGTCGTATTAGTCTTGAAGATGCCATATTAATAATGATAACAACAACACAATAATAATCACTCTGAGGTGCATTAAATGTCATACATTATGTTAATAGAGGCATTTTGATTAATCCATGATATTTTTTCAAAATTATATAATAAACACGCTATGTAACATATAAACATGATAAATACACTCCACGGTAAAATAAATTAACATAAATATGAGATGTTTTTCCAGTCATCTTGTCAAAGTAATTTTTTTTTATTATCACACTGGCCGATTCCCACCAAGGCAGGGTGGCCCGAAAAAGAAAAACTTTCACCATCATTCACTCCATCACTGTCTTGCCAAAAGGGTGCTTTACACTGCAGTTTTTAAACTGCAACATTAACACCCCTCCTTCAGAGTGCAGGCACTGTACTTCCCATCTCCAGGACTCAAGTCCGGCCTGACGGTTTCCCTGAACCCCTTCATAAATGTTACTTTGCTCACACTCCAACAGCACGTCAAGTATTAAAAACCATTTGTCTCCATTCACTCCTATCAAACACGCTCACGCATGCCTGCTGGAAGTCCAAGCCCCTCGAACACAAAACCTCCTTTACCCCCTCCCTCCAACCTTTCCTAGGCCGACCCCTACCCCGCCTTCCTTCCACTACAGACTGATACACTCTTGAATTCACTCTGTTTCGCTCCATTCTTTCTACATGTCCGAACCACCTCAACAACCCTTCCTCAGCCCTCTGGACAACAGTTTTGGTAAACTGTTGTCAAAGTGTTGGAAGCAATAACGTTCTCTCAAGTTCAACACCAATAGTATTACTGGGGGTAAATGTAGAAAATTATTCCTTTTGTATGCCTTCACTCAGTGTTATTCCTCTTAAAAATGGTGTGTTGCATGAGAATGGGAGTGTTTCTCTTTATTTATTCTACTTTACCAATGTGGAGACAACTGTACACAATGTAAGGCGTTTGTATTATGGTATAACATTTACAGACATGGGAATAAACGTGTATCAAATATAACCAGATGCATTCGTCTGTTTGCTTACATACTCTGCGGCTCTGTCCTCCCTCATATACTCGTTCTTTCTCTCTATTCATTTTTATATCGTGTATTCACTTCTCACTCTACATTAACCCCTTGACTGTCACAACCCCCAATCCTAAGGTGTCTCCTGGTGTTGCAAAATTTAAAAAAAAAAAAATTATTTTTTCTTATGAAATGATAGAGAATCTTTTCCCGATTGTAATGACACCAAAAAGAAAAAAGAAATTTGATGAAAAACTGACGGAATTATGCTCCTGCAAAATTAGTGACCTCTGCGATATTTACAAATCGGCGATTTCGCCCGCTTTGAGCCTTATTTTCGGCTAATTCCATTGTTCCAGTCAACCAAACTCATAGCTATTTCTTTAGAACTCCGTTTTTTCTATCGATTGAGTACACGAAACTGCCTATTTACCAATTTCAACTACCCAATAATGTGGTCAGAAATTTGTAATTTGGCCAATTTCACAAAAATTAAAAAATATGACAATTTCAAAATAAGGTCCTGAATGAACAATGCAGACATTCCTGGCTCTAAAATAACATTTTCTTTGTTCATCAGTCATGTCCCCAGGCCCCTCTGATATTACTCTTGCTTTCTATTTTGAATTTTTATTCAAACAAAAAGTAGAAGATTTACTGTTATGCAGACTACTGCAATACTGTAATAATTGTATAAATAGCATCAACCCATTCATGACTGCATATCAGAATGGCTAGTTGGACATTTATTGGACAATGACATAATTTGTTTACTTTTGAACATCGGCAAAAATCAAACATTTCCCCTAATTTGAGCTCCATTTCCAGGTTCTTTTTATAGTAAAATCAATCAAAATCACCTCTATTTCTATAATATGTTTTCCATTCTATCAAATGAGACCAAGAAAACGAGAATACAACCATAAATACTATATGAAAATAGACCACAAAGTCGGCATTTTAATTAAAAAAAGTGAGTTTTTTTTTCTCATTATGCACTGCATGCTCCAGGATTTTCTTTATATGATGCACACTGACCACACAGACCCATTCTCTCACATGTGGGCCTACCAGCTTTCTCCTGCTTGATTTGAAGCCGCTAGAATTTGAGTATACGTATATACGTCAAACACGGTACCTCGTAAGACGTATAAACAGTGGACCCCCGGCATACGATGGCATCGCGTTACGTTAAATCTGGCATACAATACATTTTAACGCAAAAATTTTGCCTCGCCTCACGCAATTCGTCCGGGACACGTCCCACGTGTGGCCTCAGCACCAGTGTTCACAAGCCAGCCAATGGGGTCGCATCTACGCATACATTCAGTACATTTCACATTATCCCAGTGTTTTTAGTGCTTGTAACTACAAAGTAAGTCACCATGGACCCCAAGAAAGCTTCTAGTGCCATCCCTGTGGTAAAAAGGGTGAGAATTAGTATGGAATTGAAAAAAGAGATTAAGGAAATGTGTGCAGAGTGGCTTGAAGTGCAAACCTTTATGGATGAAAATCACCCTCACACAGCTATTGCAAGCCGTGCTGGTGACTATTACAATGACAATGTTGTGAATCACTTTAGACAAATCATAAAGGAACGAGAGGTACAGAGCTCTATAGACAGATATGTTGTGCAACAGAGGTCCAGTGACTCTCAAGCTGGTCCTAGTGGCATTAAAAGGAGGAGGGAAGTAACCCCGGAAAAGGACTTGATACCTCAAGTCCTAATGGAAGGGGATTCCCCTTCTAAACAATAAGTTCGACACTCTCCCCTCCTCCCATCCCATCAATCATCACCAGATCTTCATTAAAGGTAAGTGTCATGTATTCTATTGTTAGTAGAGTACTACTAACTGTGCATGTCTTCTTCAGTTTGTGTGCATTAAACTTAATATTTCATGTGGTAAAACTTTTTTTTCTTACTTTTGGGTGTCTCGCACGGATTAATTTGATTTCCATTATTTCTTATGGGGAAAATTAATTCGCCTTACGATAATTTTGGCATATGATGAGCTCTCAGGAATGGATTAATATCGTATGCCGGGGGTCCACTGTATACGACCGAAACAGTCAAAGGGTTAAGACTACAAATATTTTAAGGTAAGTAATAATAACTTCTTTTTCTTACTTTTGGGTGTCTCGCACGGATTAATTTGATTTCCATTATTTCTTATGGGGAAAATTAATTCGCCTTACGAAAATTTCGGCATATGATGAGCTCTCAGGAATGGATTAATATCGTATGCCGGGGGTACCTAGGGATTGGCAGAGAGCATGTATAGTCCCTTTATGTAAAGGGAAAGGGGACAAAAGAGATTGTAAAAATTATAGAGGAATAAGTTTACTGAGTATACCAGGAAAAAGTATACGGTAGGGTTATAATTGAAAGAATTAGAGGTAAGACAGAATGTAGGATTGCGGATGAGCAGGGAGGCTTCAGAGTGGGTAGGGGATGTGTAGATCAAGTGTTTACATTGAAGCATATATGTGAACAGTATTTAGATAAAGGTAGGGAAGTTTTTATTGCATTTATGGATTTAGAAAAGGCATATGATAGAGTGGATAGAGGAGCAATGTGGCAGATGTTGCAAGTATATGGAATAGGTGGTAAGTTACTAAATGCTGTTAAGAGTTTTTATGAGGATAGTGAGGCTCAGGTTAGGGTGTGTAGAAGAGAGGAAGAATACTTCCCGGTAAAAGTAGGTCTTAGACAGGGATGTGTAATGTCACCATGGTTGTTTAATATATTTATAGATGGGGTTGTAAAAGAAGTAAATGCTAGGGTGTTCGGGAGAGGGGTGGGGTTAAATTATGGGGAATCAAATTCAAAATGGGAATTGACAGTTACTTTTTGCTGATGATACTGTGCTTATGGGAGATTCTAAAGAAAAATTGCAAAGGTTAGTGGATGAGTTTGAGAATGCGTGTAAAGGTAGAAAGTTGAAAGTGAACATAGAAAAGAGTAAGGTGATGAGGGTATCAAATGATTTAGATAAAGAAAAATTGGATATCAAATTGGGGAGGAGGAGTATGGAAGAAGTGAATGTTTTCAGATACTTGGGAGTTGACGTGTCGGCGGATGGATTTATGAAGGATGAGGTTAATCATAGAATTGATGAGGGAAAAAAGGTGAGTGGTGCGTTGAGGTATATGTGGAGTCAAAAAACGTTATCTATGGAGGCAAAGAAGGGAATGTATGAAAGTATAGTAGTACCAACACTCTTATATGGATGTGAAGCTTGGGTGGTAAATGCAGCAGCGAGGAGACGGTTGGAGGCAGTGGAGATGTCCTGTCTAAGGGCAATGTGTGGTGTAAATATTATGCAGAAAATTCAGAGTGTGGAAATTAGGAGAAGGTGTGGAGTTAATAAAAGCATTAGTCAGAGGGCAGAAGAGGGGTTGTTGAGGTGGTTTGGTCATTTAGAGAGAACGGATCAAAGTAGAATGACATGGAAAGCATATAAATCTATAGGGAAAGGAAAGAGGGGTAGGGGTCATCCTCGTAAGGGTTGGAAAGAGGGGGTAAAGGAGGTTTTGTGGGCGAGGGGCTTGGACTTCTAGCAAGCGTGCATAAGCGTGTTAGATAGGAGTGAATGGAGACGAATGATACTTGGGACCTGACGATCTGTTGGAGTGTGAGCAGGGTAATATTTAGTGAAGGGATTCAGGGAAACCGGTTATTTTCATATAGTCGGACTTGAGTCCTGGAAATGGGAAGTACAATGCCTGCACTTTAAAGGAGGGGTTTGGGATATTGGCAGTTTGGAGGGATATGTTGTGTATCTTTATACGTATATGCTTCTAAACTGTTGTATTCTGAGCGCCTCTGCAAAAACAGTGATAATGTGTGAGTGTGGTGAAAGTGTTGAATGATGATGAAAGTATTTTCTTTTTGGGGATTTTTTCTTTTTTGGGTCACCCTGCCTCGGTGGGAGACGGCCGACTTGTTGAAAAAAAAAAAAAAAAAAAGTAATAAGTGTACTGTGTATGCATTTTATTGCTTTAGGGCACTTTAAACATCGTATTATATTACGTGAGGGTGGGGTGGCCAGGCGGGCTACCATACCTGACTTTCTACAAATAAATACTATTCACTTCTCACCCTACATTAAGACCATTAAGACTAGAAATATTTTAAGGTAAGTAATAAGTGTACTGTATATGCATTTTATCGCTCTAGGGCATTTTAAATGTCGTAGTATATTATATGTGGGTGGGTTGGCCAGGAGGGCTACCTTACCTACCATACCTGACTTCTTACAATAAATACTACTCACGTCTCACCCTACATTAAGACTACAAATATTTTGAGATAAGTAATGGGTGCACTGTGTGTGTATTTTACTTTTTATTGTTTTTAATGCCTAGTTTTATTGCTAACTTAATACTATATGTTAATGTAAACTTATTATCTGGCATTTATATGCATTTATAAGTGGGAAAAAATGGAGTTCTGCTTTCCGGTGATGTCCATTTTCCAGCAGAAGCCTGGAACCTAACCTGTCGTATAAGTGGGGCTCTACTGTAAATCTTTTTTTTTTTCCTTTGGGGAGGGGGGGGGGTAATAAAAAATCAATATGGAATTCATGTGTAAATCCTGGCAATATAACTAATGAACAGAGGAAATGTTATTTTAGTGCCAGGAATGTCTTCACTGTTTATTCTAAACCCTATTTTGAAACTGGAATATTTTGAAATTTGTGTGAAATGGACCAAATTACCAATTTCTCATCACTACTGGGTAGTTGAAATAGTTGACTGGGCAATTTCTTGTGCTCGATCAATAAAATGGAATACACACTAGCAAAACAGCTAAGAAGTTGGTCAACTGGAACAATGTAATTGACCTAAAATAGGACTCAAAGTGAACAACATTGCTGATGTGTAATTATCAATTTTCCATCAAATTTTGTATTTTCTTTTATTACCTTCAGAAAAACATTCTCTACTATTTCATAAGAAAAAATAACAAAAAAAAATTTTTTTTTAAATTCTTGAATATTATGGACAAGTTTCAGATCGGGATCTGGACAGTGGAAGGGTTAATAGCAGGTACTATGAAGCTCATGAGGGTATGAGAGATGAATCTGTGAAGCAGCAAGCTAAGGGGAGGGGCCAGGAGCTAAGACTCGACCCCTGCAGCCACATATAGGTGAGCACGTATGCACACGCATGCACACAAAAAAAAAAATTCACAAAACATTAATTATAACTAAGGAACTGGTTCTTTTTATGAAGAGCAATATACACATGTAAATGGCATATTAAAGCCACAGCTAAGAAAAAATAAATGTGAAGCCTACCTATTGTAGAGCCAGACTTGGTAACTGATGATATTATGACAAAACCAAAGCCTTCATTTTCTCTTCTTGTTACTGTCACATCATAGGGAAACTGCATTTCTAAGGATCTGTTGTGGAGTTCTGTAAAAGTAATTTGCTAGGTAAGAGGAAAGCTTGCAAAAAATTCAATATTTTTGTTTAATTTCTTCTATTTATTTACCCTATATACAACTTTTCAGAATAGAAAAAATACACAGTTGGAGAGGCAAACCCACAAAGTGAAAACAACAAATAAGGTGAGTACTGTATATTTCAGCCTACAACTGAGATCCTCTTTAGCAGACTGACATGTTTACATGGGATACAGCCAATGCACACAGATTGCCTGACCTACATTATGTGATAAAAGTCAGGGTGAGAAGCAAGGACAAGTGGAGGATCAAGGTCAAGTAGGATAAAAAGTTAGGTTGAACTAAATAATGTGTAGGAAGAAGACTTCAGGGCATCACGTTTCCACTGTACCCTGAAATTCTGAAATTGGTCATTAAGTAATTGTAGCCTTAACTTTTACCTTCGATGAGTTTCAAGAGTTTTTCTACAACTGGAACCCTGCCTGGGGCCAGGCTTGTCTGGTGCTTGCCTGGTCAACCAGGCTGTTGTTGCTAGTGGTCCACTGGCCCACATATCCATTTCAGCCTGGTCGATCTGGCACTCGGTGGAGATACTTGTCCAGTTTTCTCTTTCAAGATTTCTACACTTGTCCCAGCAGTGTTTCTGATATTTTATGGTTTAACAGTCTGAGACCACAGATGTTGGTACAATGTTCTATTGTTGTGCCTACAGTGCCCATTCCATGCTCCTTACCCCCCATGCTTGCACCACCTTTACCCCAAACACTTGCCCTCACCTCCATATCTTCACTGACCTGTCCTTACTCATCCCCTTACCCACACACCTGTGCCCATCTGATTATATGCTCAAGTGCCACATGGAATGTACATTTGGTGAAGGGAACACAGGACAGCAGGTACAGCATGCACCTATGGGCCAATTTCACCCCATTGCTCAGAACTTCAATTACTCTTCTTCACCCAGTACCCAGTTCTCACTAGTTCACACACTCCCACCCACTAGCTTGCAAACTCTCATCCATATGTTCTCACTCCTACACACACACTCCTGTGCATTCTCACCCATATGTTCCAACCTGAACATCAGCCTGTGGGCACACTGATGCCCATCCACACTCCCCTGCCCAAACCAATGCACCCTCACCCAACTTTACCATTACTCCTTGCTATTTAATGGCAGTATGTATGCACTTCACCCACATCCTTCTAGTCATCCCCTCAACCACACATTCATTTTCTCTACACTTCCATCTGTCACCATGTCCACACCCCTCCCAGATCTCATGCCCCTCATGGACCTAACTCTTAAACGGGTCAAGAAGGTAAGGACAAATCAGTGAGTGATGCAGGCCTTGTGCTGTGGATATGGGCTGGCAGTTGACTAACAGACTCCACCATGTAAGCTGATTAATACAGCATATTCACCGAAAATCTTCCACAATTCTGCAAACGTGTTAACAGATCACCCTATGTATTATTAGTTGCAATCTATGGAAGAATTCCATATATACCAGGTACAGCAAGAGTGGTTCATTTATTCACTTATTATTAACACTAATTTTATTTGGGTATGGTGCATAATTATGTTGACTAGGTGTTGCATTTTCAAAGTTCAAGTAACTATGCTTGCCCTTCAGTTGTTTCTTCCTGGACTTAACTTGGTTCCGGAACCTAACCTTTCGCTATTTAATGTAATTCCTGGACTTGACTCAACACCATGTGATGTAGGTCAGGTGTCCTGGGTATATATTTTGTATTCCTTTTGCACTTGTTGGTCTGTCAAAGTCTCTCTTACTTACTGGCCTAAAATATAGAGTAACTCTTAACTTCTGTTTTGTATCTTCCATTTGGGTCACCTTGCACTAGTGACCAGTGTTTATTACACTTCTTTTATAATTTAAATACACACATCATAAACAGTGGTAATAATAAAATAACAAGAAAGTGAATAGAAAGCATAATTTTTTAACTAAATAAATGGAATACTAAATTATAAAATACCAACAATAAAGTATACATACATTACAACTAAATATACAGTAAATATTCAATATATTTTTTTAAGTAAGACACACCAGTAGGAGTATGAGTTCGACGTCTTAAGGTAAGTGTTACTCTGCCATGAGTCGCTGCTGCTGCCATGAGTTGTACAACGTGGTGGTGACTGGAACCTAACACCATCTCTCCATCAACACCAATGATTTCATCCCCTGTAGCAACACTGCCATCCTGATCTGCTGCTCCACCAGGGACAATGTGACCTATAGATACCTTAAAAGAGAATAAGGGCATTCATGTTTGTGTTCTATTCACCTGTCTCAAAGATATCATCTTGATAATTGCACAATGGCATTAAATGATGGATAGATAACCAATACAAGGCAAAATACTCAGTGTTATTATCCCATGTAAGAAAGTTAGTCAGGGCTGAGTTTAGACATGGTGAGGCCCTACTAAGCTAAGGAAAGCTATAAAGGCCCAATCTGTCAAGTGTTAACAGAGAATTAGTGTGTGTAACAACTGAACTTCCCAAGAATGCTGCCAAAATGCACAACACACTTATGTAGGGCTGGGATGGCTACTCCATTATAATGTTTAAAATATACGTTTGGAGAAGTTTAAAGATATAAGAAAATAATACTGCAGATTCATTCCCAGTGACAACGTATTTAATTCCATGGCGTAAAATACTATTGTTAACTTGTAATTGCCAGATGCTGGAATGTAATTTGCATTTAAATTTTTACAGTAAAAGTTATTTTTTTAGAATCTCAGCATTTTATCCTGCACAGTTCTTATCCAATAAATTTAGTTTCTTTTTGTTTATTACTTATGCATTTTTATTTTATTTATTTTTATTTTTAAGAAGTTGGTCGTCTCCCACCAAAGCAGGGTTACCCAAAAAAGAAACACTTTCACCATCATTCACACATAATCACTGTCTTTGCAGAGGCACTCAGATATGATAGTTCAGATGTCATTCAAACAGCAAATATCCCAAACCTCTCCTGTAAAGTGCAGGCATTGTACTTCCTACCTCCAGGATTCAAATCCAGCTAACCATTTTCTTTGAATCCCTTCACCAAATATTACCCTGCTCACCCTCCAATAGCTTGTCAAGTCCTAAAGCCATTCGTCTCCATTCACTCCTAACAAACTCACACTTGCCTACCATATATTCAAGCCTCTTGCACACAAAACCTCTTTTACCCCTTCCCTCCATTCTTTCCTAGGATGACCCCTACCCCTCCTCCCCTCCACTACAAATTCATACACCTTCCAAGTCATCTTGTTTTTCTCCATCCTCTCTGAATGACCAAACCACCTCAACAACCCTTCCTCAGCCCTCTGAATAATAGTTTCAGTAATTCCACACCTCCTCCTAATTTCCATACTATGAATTCTCTGCATAATATACCACACATTCCCCATTGTGATACAACTGTTGTAACTGCTGTATATTAAATTTTATAAAAAATACATTTATAATTGTTGATAATTAATGTATGAAGTGTATTAAGTATGGGTTCAGAGCTGGCTTTAGGCATAAGCAAATGAAAAATTAATTCTGAAATCTTGAGAAGCCTCTTCAGACTGTGAAGCCCTAAGGTGTAGCTTGGTTAACTTTTGCTTAAATTAAGCACTGGAAATAGTCAGAAAGTCTCTTACTAGTGGTGATGGCCAATGCTTATAGAACCTCACTCTCAAACACTGCCTTACAACTTCAGTGTTCACAAGTACTTAAGCAGATATTTCTGCAGTCGTGGGGTGTCCAAGAATGTTTTCTCCTGTTCCATATTGAATGTCTTCTTCAAACCCAGAACATGAAGATGTGGGTGGAGGTTGTTTAGACAAGTTACTCCTTATGCAACATTAGCATCTTTGATTTGTTCTTTCTTTGCCAGGATGGATGTAATTGTTGATTTATTCTTGCTGTACATCCTGGCAAGTTCCACCACCTTCATATCATTTTCAAACTTTTCTATCACTTCACGCTTAAATTCTATGGTGTTTCTCACTTTCTTTACCACAGGATCGCTGTATAGCCCTTGTGGCTTAGCTCTTCTTTTTGATTATTATAATAATAATTTACCACACTAACTTTCTTTGGAGCCATGGTTACTTATTTCACAGTTGTACTGCAAAAAAAAAACAAAAAAAAAAACACTAAAAACAATGGAAAACAAGCGAAATGTTTGGATGTATGAGCAGAAGCTTCCACTGAGAGATAAAGCCAAACTGACGCACAAGTGGCTCCAGCTGGCGGATGGACGCATCCCAAATGGCCGATAACTGAATTAACGGCCGATAACCGGGCGCTGAAAAACTGGCCGATAACCGGGGGTTCACTGTATATTGAAATAAACAGAATATAGAAAATCAGCTCTAAAATACATTATTTAGGTATAAATACTGGTCAGAGAGCCTGTCATAAGTCCGAGGCGTCGATAAATGAGTACGTCCCTAAGTGAGGAGAGGCCGTATACTACGACATTCAAAGTGCCCTAGAGCAATAAAATGCATATACAGTACACTCATTACTTACCTTAAAATATTTGTAGTCTTAATGTAGGGTGAGAGGGGAGTAAGCGAGATAAAAATGAATAAACGAGAGGGGGGGGGGGAAGAGAGAGAGAGAGAGAACAAGTAAGAGGACAGAGCCACAGAGTACTGAGAGAGAACAAGTAAGAGGACAGAGCCACGGAGTACTATGTAATCAAACGGACGATTGCGTCTGGTTATGGTTCATACACATTCATACAAACAACTTGCATTGTGTACAAGTTGTCTCCACAGTGGTACAGTAGAATAAATAAAAAGCAACACTTCCATTCTCATATAGCATCATGTTTAGAAGGAATGATGCTCTGACAAGTTAGTACAGAAGAATAAATAAACAGCAACACTCCCATTGTCATGCAACACACCATTTTTAGAGTGAATGATATAGGATAGCACTGGTTTGGTAATAGAGTTGTGGATGAGTGGAACAAACTCCCAAGTACCATCATAGAAGCTAAGACGACGTGTAGTTTTAACCCATTAACTGTCCAAACGTAGACCTACGTTCTTACTGCCAGCACTCCAAAGGTAGATCTACATTTGAATTTTCCTGCCTTCAAATTTGGCACAATTGGCCTAAGATGCCTGGTCAGCATAGAATGGGTCTTAACCCTCGGTGTGTGCAGTATTAAAAAAATCTGGGACCACTTAGTACCTTGTGGGAGCACCAGTTCAATTGCGCACCAGCTAGAGCAAACAGCGTGGCAAATGCCAAGGATTCAATGATGTCATGTCGTATTAACACTCCCCTTTTAACCCTCAAACCAACCAAAAGTAGATATATCTACATTGACGTGCGTAGCGCTCAGACCTTGATATTCTCCATTTGAAAGCATGTAAAATCGGACGCAGATCTACGTGCGGAGCACTACGCACGTCAATGTAGATCTACGTTTGCACAGTTTAAGGGTTCAGAGGAAAGTGTCATCCTGCCAGAATGACCTATAACCTATGCCTTAAGTAAAAAGAAAAGATTCTGGAACTATAATTTCGGCAGGCTGGCTAGCCAGCAGCTGGCCAGCCACTTGGCTCTGTCTATCTCTCTGTCTGTCTGTATCTATCTCTATCTCTTTGTCTCTATCTCAGAGGAACACATGCGTAAATACAATTACTATACATAGTGCAAATTACCTAGGATAGCCCAAAAAATCCAGACAAATTGACATACTGTGCTTGTAGATAGTGATCGTGTGTAATAACAGTTGGTTCATGAGCAACTCTGACAGATAGACAGACATGTTTATTTGTTTTCACTGTTACACATAAAGTGAAGGCTCATCAAATGTCACCACTGTCATTAGTGGGGTGATAAGATAAGACTAGCTCATCAAATGTCACTATTATCA
>NC_091333.1:14810183-14932683 GCF_038502225.1 Cherax quadricarinatus | reverse complement strand
CTTCATGAATAATTTACTTAATATCACCTATACGGCTTATTTATCTATCACAGTTCATCTAATATGACATAACAGACAATATAAACAACACAGAAACACCATATATACTCTAGAATGAATAAAATGTCATTATGTAACAGATGGAGGTGGCCACAACTGCTCCCTCTTTATTGTGGTAAACACTGCCATCTAGTGACAGCCTTTTGAAGCTGTCTATTATTATAATTATTATATGTAGTACATTATTATTATATATGTATTATTTTTATACATAGTATAATAATAATATAATATTATTATTATTACTATTATTATTATACGTATTGTTATTATTCATATTATTATTATACATATTATTATTATTATTATTATTATAAAAATTATTTGTAATTTTTATTCACACAAAAAATATAAGATTTACTGTTATTCCTTATTGCAATAATTGTATAAATATGTCAACCCATTCACGACTGCATATTGGAATGGACAGTGACGTCATTTGTTTACACTGAAACAGCCAAGCAATGGACCATTTCTCCTAGGTTGAGCTCTATTTCAAGGTACTTTTCATCGTGAAAGCAATCAAAATCATATCTATTTCTGTAATTTATCTTCCATTCTATCAAATGAGACCAAAAAACGAGAATACAACCATAAAAACCATTCGAAATTACCACTAAGGGGTGGCTAATTGCTGAGAAGTGAACTCCATTATTTATGCTTAGATTTCTTTCATTTTTGGTGTACATTAAGAAGCATCTTTCCATCATACATTGCCCAAGTTTCAATAAGATAGTCCAACAAACAAATGAAATACAATTCCCAAAATCAAGAGCAAGAGCCCCTCACCAGTGTCAAGGAACCTGCCTTGAGGTCTGCTCACTTGTGGCAATTTTGCTCGCGTATGGAAGCAAAAAAATCGACCCATCGACTGCTCGTATTTGGAAAAACTCGCACTTGGACACGCTTGCAAGTAGAGATTCCACTGTATTAACATATGCAACATTTAATACACCCAAGGTAGTAGGTTGGTAGACAGCAATCACCCAGGGAAGTACTACCGTCCTGCCAGATGACTGTGAAACAGAAACCTGTAACTGTTTTACATGATGGTAGGATTGCTGGTGTCTTTTTCTGTCTCATAAACACGCTAGATAACAGGGATATCTTGCTACTCCTACTTACACTTTGGTCACACTTCACAGACACGCACATGCATATATATATATATATATATTTTTTTTTTTTTTTTTTTTCCAACAAGTCGGCCGTCTCCCACCGAGGCAGGGTGACCCAAAAAAAGAAAGAAAATCCCCAAAAAGAAAATACTTTCATCATCATTCAACACTTTCACCACACTCGCACATTATCACTGTTTTTGCAGAGGTGCTCAGAATACAACAGTCTAGAAGCATACACACATAAAGATACACAACATATCCCTCCAAACTGCCAATATCCCAAACCCCTCCTTTAAAATGCAGGCATTGTACTTCCCATTTCCAGGACTCAAGTCCGACTATATGAAAATAATATATATATATATATATATATATATATACATACATCTAGGTTTTTCTCCTTTTTCTAAATAGCTCTTGTTCTTCTTTATTTCTTCTATTGTCCATGGGGAAGTGGAAAAGAATCTTTCCCCTGTAAGCCATGCGTGTCGTATGAGGTGACTAAAATGCCGGGAGCAATGGGCTAGTAACCCCTTCTCCTGTAAACATTTACTAAAAAAGAGAAGAAAAACTTTATAAAACTGGGATGCTTGAATGTGCGTGGGTGTAGTGCGGATGACAAAAAACAGATGACTGCTGATGTTATGAATGAAAAGAAGTTGAATGTCCTGGCCCAAAGCGAAACAAAGCTGAAGGGGGTAGGGGAGTTTCAGTGGGGGGAAATAAATGGGATTAAATCTGGAGTTCTGAGAGAGTTAGAGCTAAGGAAGGGGTAGCAATAATGTTGAAGGATCAGTTATGGAAGGAGTAAAGAGAATATGAATGTGTAAATTCAAGGATTATGTGGATTAAAGTAAAGGTTGGATGCGAAAAGAGGGTCATAACAAGCGTGTATGCACCTGGAGAAGAGAGGAATGTAGAGGAGAGAGAGAGATTTTGGGAGATGTTAAGTGAATGTATAGGAACCTTGGAACCAAGTGAAAGAGTAATTGTGGGAGGGGACCTGAATGCTAAAGTAGGAGAAACTTTTAGAGAGGGTGTGGTAGGTAAGTTTGGGGTGCCAGGTGTAAATGATAATGGGAGCCCTTTGATTGAACTTTGTATAGAAAGGGGTTTAGTTATAGGTAATACATATTTTAAGAAAAAGAGGATAAATAAGTATACAAGATATGATGTAGGGCGAAATGACAGTAGTTTGTTGGATTATGTATTGGTAGATAAAAGACTGTTGAGTAGACTTCAGGATGTACATGTTTATAGAGGGGCCACAGATATACAGTATCAGATCACTTTCTAGTTGTAGCTACACTGAGAGTAAAAGGTAGATGGGATACAAGGAGAACAGAAGCATCAGGGAAAAGAGAGGTGAAGGTTTATAAACTAAATAACAAAAAAAGGCACAATACCGTGACTGGAACGATACACAAATAACCCGCACATAAGAGAGAAGCTTACGACGACGTTTCGGTCGTCGTAAGCTTCTCTCTTTTACGTACGGGTTATTTGTGTTTATAAACTAAAAGAGGAGGCAGTTAGGGTAAGATATAAACAGTTATTGGAGGACAGATGGGCTAATGAGAGCATAGGCAATGGGGTCAAAGAGGTATGGGGTAGGTTTAAAAATGTAGTGTTAGTGTTCAGCAGAAGTTTGTGGTTACAGGAAAGTGGGTGCGGGAGGGAAGAGGAGCGATTGGTGGAATGATGATGTAAAGAGAGTAGTAAGGGAGAAAAAGTTAGCATATGAGAAGTTTTTACAAAGTAGAAGTGATGCAAGGAGGGAAGAGTATATGCAGAAAAAGAGAGAGGTTAAGAGAGTGGTGAAGCAATATAAGAAGTGAGCAAATGAGAGAGTGGGTGAGATGTTATCAACAAATTTTGTTGAAAATAAGAAAGTCTTAGAGTGAGATTAACAAGTTAAGGAAGCCTAGAGAACAAATGGATTTGTCAGTTAAAAATAGGAGAGGAGAGTTATTAAATGGAGAGTTAGAGGTATTGGGAAGATGGAGGGAATATTTTGAGGAATTGTTAAATGTTGATGAAGATAGGGAAGCTGTGATTTCATGTATAGGGTAAGGAGGAATAACATCTTGTAGGAGTGAGGAAGAGCCACTTGTGAGTGTGGGGGAAGTTCGTGAGGCAGTAGGTAAAATGAAAGGGGGTAAGGCAGCTGGGATTGATAGGATAAAGATAGAAATGTTAAAAGCAGGAGGGGATATAGTTTTGGAGTGGTTGGTGTTATTATTTAACCCTTTGACTGTTTTCGACGTATAAATACGTCTTACGAGCCAATGTTTCTGATGTATATATACTCAATAATTCTAGCGGCTTCAAATCAAGCGGGAGAAAGCTGGTAGGCCCACATGTGAGAGAATGGGTCTGTGTGGTCAGTGTGCACCACATAAAAAAAATCCTGCAGCACACATTGCGTAATGAGAAAAAAAAAACTGATCGTTTTTTTGGAATAAAACGCCGACTTTGAGGTGTATTTTCGTATAGTATTTATCGTTGTATTCACGTTTTCATGGTCTTAGGTGATAAAATGGAAAACATATTACAGAAATAGAGATGATTTTCATTACTTTTACGATGAAAACGACCTTGAAACTGAGCTCAAAGTAGCGGAAATGTTCGATTTTTACCAATGTTCAAGAGTAAATAAATCACACCACACGTCCAATACATGTCAACTGGGGAGTCTAATATTCTTTCACTAGTGCACTGATATTATTTATACCATTTTTACAATAATGCAGTCGTCTGCATAACAGTAAATTTTGTATTTTTTTGTATGAAAAAAAAATAAAAATAGAAAGCAATAATAATATAAGAGGGGCCTAGAGATGTGACTAATGAACAGAGCATATGTTACTTTAGTGCCACGAATGTCTACCTTGTTTATTCTGGACCCTATTTTGAAATTGGCATCTTTTTTAGTTTGCGTGAAATTGGCCAAATTGCCAATTTCTGACCACCATATTGGGTAGTCCAAATTAGTAAATGGGAGGTTTCTTGTACTCAGCTGATAGATAAAATGGAGTTCTAAAGAAATAGCTATGAGTTTGGTCAACTGGAACAATGGAATTGGCTGAAAATAGGGCTCAAAGTCGGCGAAATCGCCGATACGCATATGTCGCCGAGACCGCTAACTTCGCGGGAGCATAATTCCACGAGTTTTCGACCAAATTTCGAACTTTTGGTGTCATTACCATCGGGAAAAGATTCTCTATCATTTCATAAGAAAAAATAATTTTTTTTTTTTCAAAAATTGAGCGACATAGAATGACAGTTTCAGAGAGGGGCCTGAAACAGTCAAAGGGTTAAATGTATGGAAGAGGGTAAGGTACCTAGGGATTGGCAGACAGCATGCATAGTTCCTTTGTATAAAGGCAAAGGGGACAAAAGAGAGTGCAAAAATTACAGGGGGATAAGCCTGTTGAGTATACCTGGTAAAGTGTATGGTAGAGTTATTATTGAAAGAATTAAGAGTAAGACGGAGAATAGGATAGCAGATGAACAAGGAGGCTTTAGGAAAGGTAGGGGGTGTGTGGACCAGGTGTTTACAGTGAAACATATAAGTGAACAGTATTTAGATAAGGCTAAAGAGGTTTTTGTGGCATTTATGGATTTCGAAGAGGCGTATGACAGGGTGGATAGGGGGGCAATGTGGCAGATGTTGCAGGTGTATGGTATAGGAGGTAGGTTACTGAAAGCAGTGAAGAGTTTTTACGAGGATAGTGAGGCTCAAGTTAGAGTATGTAGGAAAGAGGGAGATTATTTCCCAGTAAATGTAGGCCTTAGACAAGGATGTGTGATGTCACCGTGGTTGTTTAATATATTTATAGATGGGGTTGTAAGAGAAGTAAATGCGATTGTCTTGGCAAGAGGTGTGGAGTTAAAAGATAAAGAATCACACATAAAGTGGGAGTTATCACAATTGCTCTTTGCTGATGACACTGTGCTCTTGGGAGATTCTGAAGAGAAGTTGCAGAGGTTGGTGGATGAATTTGGTAGGGTATATAAAAGAAGAAAATTAAAAGTGAATACAGGAAAAAGTAAGGTTATGAGGATAACAAAAGAGATTAGCTGATGAAAGATTGGATATCAGATTGGAGGGAGAGAGTATGGAGGAGGTGAATATATTCAAATATTTGGGAGCGGACGTGTCAGCGGATGGATCTATGAAAGATCAGGTGAATCATAGAATTGATGAGGGGAAAAGGACGAGCGGTGCACTTAGGAGTCTGTGGAGACAAAGAACTTTGTCCTTGGAGGCAAAGAGGGGAATGTATGAGAGTATAGTTTTACCAATGCTCTTATATGGGTGTGAAGCATGGGTGATGAATGATGCAGCGAGGAGAAGGCTGGAGGCAGTGGAGATGTCATGTCTAAGGGCAATGTGTGGTGTGAATATAATGCAGAGAATTCATAGTTTGGAAGCTAGGAGGAGGTGTGGGATTGACAAAACTGTTGTCCAGAGGGCTGAGGAAGGGTTGTTGAGGTGGTTCGGACATGTAGAGAGAATGGAGCGAAACAGAATGACTTCAAGAGTGTATCAGTCTGTAGTGGATGGAAGGCGGGGGTAGGGGTCAGCCTAGGAAAGGTTGGAGAGAGGGGGTAAAGGAGGTTTTGTGTGTGAGGGGCTTGGACTTCCAGCGGGCATGCGTGAGTGTGTTTGATAGGAATGAATGGAGACAAATGTTTTTAAATACTTGACGTGCTGTTGGCGTGTGAGCAAAGTAACATTTATGAAGGGATTCAAGGAAACTGGCAGGCCGGACTTGAGTCCTGGAGATGGGAAGTACAGTGCCTGCACTCTGAAGGAGGGGTGTTAATGTTGCAGTTTAAAAACTAGTGTAAAGCACCCTTATGGCAAGACAGTGATGTCGTGGGGGTTTGTTAGGAGATAAGAGGGTTGAAGGTAGACACACTTATTGGATGGTAACACTATATATATTGTCAGACTGTGGATGGGAGCCCAGGCCTGCCGTGTTCTGCCTGCTTGTATGTCTATCCGTCGAGTGAGGGCAAGGCAGAGCATCTCACTCGACGGATAGACATACAAGCAGGCAGAACACGGCAGGCCTGGGCTCTCATCCACAGTCTGACAATATATATAGCGTTACCATCCAACAAGTGTGTCTACCTTCAACCCTCTTATCTCCTAACGAACCCCCAGAACAGTGATGGAGTGAGTGATGAAAGTTTTTCTTTTTCGGGCCACCCTGCCTTGGTGGGAATCGGCCAGTGTGCTAATAAAAAAAAAATTAATATGGCGTCTTCACGAGTAGAGGGACTCTTAGTGATTTTAATATGTACCTGCATGCCAGCACAGTAAGTATATTTAGGTACAGATACACATAGGTATAATTATGCAACGACTTAACCCTCTAACTGCTTCAGTCGTATATATATGTCTTACGAGCCAATGTGTTTGACGTACATATACTCAAAAATTCTAGCGGCTTCAAATCAAGCGGGAGAAAGCTGGTACTCCCATATGTAAGAGAATGGGTCTGTGTGGTCACTGTGTGCAGTATTAAAAAAAATCCTGCAGCAAGCAGTGCATAATGAGAAAAAAAAAACTCCATTTTTGGATTAAAATGCCGACTTTGAGGTGTATTTTCGTCTAGTATTTATTTTTGTATTTTCGTTTTCTTGGTTTCATTTGATAAAATGGAAGACATATTATAGAAATAGAGATGATTTTGATTGGTTTCACTATGAAAAGGACCTTGAAATGGAGCTCAAAGTAGCGGAAATGTTCGATTTTTACCGATCTTCAAGAGTAAACAAATGACATCATTGTTCAATAAATGTCCACAGTCATTCTAATACGCAGTCACAAATGGATTGACATTATTTATACAATTATTACAATAAAGCAGTAGCCTGCGTAACAGTAAATCTTTTATTTTTTGTGTGAATAAAAATTCAAAATAGAAAGGGAGACATGACTGATGAACAGAGAAAATGTTATTTTAGTGCCAGTTATGTCTGCATTGTTCATTCTGGACCCTATTTTGAAATTGGCATATTTTTTTAATTTGCATGAAATTAGCCAAATTGCCAATTTCTGATCATTTTATTAGGTAGTTGAAATCGGTAAATGGGAGGTTTCTTGTACTCAATCGATAGAACAAATGGAGTTCTAAAGAAATAGCTATGAACTTGGGGGCCCTACTGTATAGCTCTACTACTACTACTATACTACAAATAAGTATGGCAGTCACCCACACTAGACATACATTATGTTAACTTGTAAGTACTGTATGACCTTCGTGGGTTTAGCACCTAGGTTTAATTTTAACAATAATAACGTCATCTTGTACAAAAGTAATCCAAGTACTAGGCCTTCTCCATACACTGACATAGCCTACCCCCTTCTCCCCAGACCATCACACCCTTAATAAAACATCTACTATATTTACATAATCTGTGAATTTGTCTTTAATGTAAGATTTCATATTTTGCAATCCATTCAAATAAATTTATCTAGTTATCATCTCATGATTATACCATGAAATAAACCTATATGAAAAAAGATACTGTACTTCTAAGACACCATACATGTACACAGTGTACTGTAAATTCAAATGTAAAGAAACTAAAAAAAAAAAAAATACTATACCTGAGATCCCTCTTCAGTACCACCCACAATTCTGAAACCAAAGCCTGTTTCCTGTCTCTTCAGAATCACGGTAAATTCCATGTAGCCAAGGTTACCATTAGGTCCAGTTGGCGGCACTCTTGGGTTTACACTATACCGCCCATCAGGAAATCTAAAGAAAAATTAATTAACATATATTACTCTTAATTGCTCATAATACTGAATCCCTACCTGAAGTGCTGTATGGCCCTTTCAGGTTACTTGCTCAATTTGATTATACATATTATCTAACTTACAGACACAGGGTGCCACATGGAAGACTCCTAGGCCCACTAATATTTCTCATCTACATCAATGACCTACATAATGCCTCCCAAGAACTTAAACCAACCCCATTAGCAGATCACACAACTTTTGTCATTGCTGATTCAGACATCCTTGTTCTCAACAACAATTGCTAATGATGAGCTTATAAAGATATTTACTTGGATGGTAACCACTAAACTATAATACTGACTGATAAGACATTCCACATAGTGTTTGGGAATAAAGCCAAGAAATTCAACTTACCCTAACTGTAAATAATATACACACTGGAAGACATGATAAGGGAAAAATTTTACTTATACATCCTGAAAGAAAAAAAATTCAACCTTCATATCCACAATATATCTACGAAATTTTTCAACCCTTTCATGGTCTCTTGTGTACATCTATATTACTAATACCAGTGTCACTCGCACAGATCTACGTTTAAAGCGCAGTGCTCTTAAATATGGTGAGCAGTAAATTTTGGCCTAGACATGAGAGAATAGGTCTGTATGGTAACTGTGCACAGTGTAAAAAAAAAAAAAAAATCTGTCCCATGTTTGAATGATAGAAAAATGCAAACCTCTGATCCTGTGTTTGATTTAAAATAGCAAATCTAAAGAGTTCTCTAGGATGATACTCTTCAAGTCACTTATTCTCTCTAGGCTGGAATACTGCTGTATACTAACATCTCCCTTAAAGGCAGGCCAGATTGATGAGCTAAAAAATGTACAGACAACTTTCACTGCCTGTATACACACAGGCATCTAAACTACTGGGAATGCCCAAAGTTTCTTCAACTGTATTCCTTGGAATGTAGGTGAGACAGGTACATCATAACTTATACCTGGAAAATCCTAAAGGAATTGGTTGCAAACCTTCTGACCAAATTCATTCCATGTGAAAGCAAAAGACTTGGCAGATGGTGCAAAGTATCTCCATAAAAAGCAGGAGAACAAGAACACAGAGAGAACTGTTCGAGTGTCAGAGGTCCCAAACTCTTCAGTGCCCTCCCTCCTGACTGTTTTTGAGAGGGAACTGGGTAAGTTTTTTCAAAACAGTTCTCAACCAGTTGAACTGCATGCATCTAACAGTAACAACCTGGTTGACCTGGCCTTAATCCACTGGGAGGTCTATCTGAGACTGAGCCATGGGTGCACTGAAACCTGTAAACATCCTTCAGGTATTGTGTAAGGTACCGTACAGTGTTTACCAAACATTTATACCAGATTTTTTTTTCTGGAACTATGACAACCCTTTCAAGTTTTTTTGGTGTAAATTTTAAAAAATCTAATGAATATATCTATCATCCTAAAAGCTAATAATAAAAATTATTACAACAGCATCCTACAAAGTGAAGAACTTACAGGCTTGACACAGCCTGGCATAACACAAAAATACGTATATATTTGTTTTAACAAACCAACCATCTATCACCAAGTTAGGGTGACCCAAAATATGTATAACATTTAACATTATTCATTAGCTGTCTTGCCAGAAGTGTGAATACATAACAATTGAGATGACCCTCTGACTTGCAACATCCTCATCCCACCTTCAGTGCAGGCACTGCACTTCCCACATCCAGAACTCAAATCACAGAACAGGTAGTGCTTGAACCCACGGTAGGAAAGTCCTAAAACTCACAGGCCACCTAACCAGCTGGCTCTGGTAAGATTTATCTAAGTATAATTCTGTATACCATTGGGAGGTTAACATGGACCCCACTGTGACTACAAATACAGATTTTTTACTGACAAATCACACACCAGCATGGCTGTGGCTTGCTCTAGCTCGTCCCTTCAAAGCTGCCAGTCATGATGACTCCAGGACTCATGTCCAGTTATTCTTGCTCACACTCCAACAGCACCTCAAGCCATGAAAACACTTTTTTATTAACTTTGATGTAACACTCACAAGCCTGCTGAATGCTCACACTTCTACCACTCAAAACCCCTCCTCCAACCTTTCCTGGGGCAACCCCTACCTCTCCTATCTTCCACCCTAGATTTATACACCTACTTGATCATCTTATTGTGGTCTATCCTCTCTAAATGCTTAAACTACCTCAACAAACCCTCCTCAACCCTCTGAATTATACCTTTATTAACCTCACTCCCTAATCTAATTTCTACTCTCCAAATTCTGTGCATACTACTGTATTCACAACACAGTGCTTTCTAATGTGACATCTCCACTGCTTTCAGCCTACTTGCTGCAATGTTTAAAGTTCATGCCTCACATCCATACAAAAATATTGGTACCACCATATTCTGGTACATTTCACTTGCTGCCTTCATAAACTTCTTTCCACAGACGGCTAAACACACCACTTAACTTTTTTTCTCATATCCCCTCAGTGATTCACCTTGCATCTCAAAGACCCATTTGCCGAGGTGTCCACTCCCAAATATGTGAATACATTAATTTTCTCTATACTCCCTCCAATCAGATGTCCAATCTTTCATAGCAGATGTAGTATACACAGATTTTGCAAAAGCCTTCAACAAATGTGACCATGGTGTAATAGCGCACAAAATGCGTGATAAAGGAATAACAGGAAAAGTTGGTAAATGGATCTATAACTTCCTGACAAATAGAACACAAAGAGTAATAGCAAAAAGAGTAAAGTCTGAGGCAGGTATGTTGAAAAGCTCTGTTCCACAAGGCACAGTACTCGTTAACATTCTATTCCTCATCCTCACATCTGACATAGACAGAGATGTAAGCCATAGCTCTGCGTCTTCCTTTGCCGATGACACCCGAATTGCCATGACAGTGACCTCCATTGAAGACACCGCAAGACTCCACAGCGGACAACAACCAAATCTTCAAATGGACCACTCAAAACAATATGAAGTTCAATGAAGAGAAATTTTAACTATAGCCTCTCCTCACTTAGTGACGTACTCATTTACTGACGACTCGGACTTACGACGTGCTCACTGACCAGTATACATACCTAAACAATAAATATTAGAGCTGATTTCCTCTATTCTGTTTATTACAATATACAGTACACTACTGTATAAACAATTGAAAAATATACTAAAAGTGCTATAAAAGGTGCAAGGATGATATTAAATCAATATCAAAGATGGTTGACATAAACCCACTACCATTAAAGTAAGCTCCTGGTTTAGCAACAAGTTAGTTTACCAACACAGTATTAGGAACAGAACTCTGTCGTTAAGTGAGGAGAGGCTGTACTCAGATATGAAAAACTTTAGGAAATTAAAACTGTATCAGGATATACAACAAATTCTAACCATGAAAAAAGAGCGAAAAAGTAATGTGAAGGACTTGGGATTGATAATGTCAGAAGATCTTGCCTTCAAAGACCACAATGTATCTACCACATCTGCTAAGAAAATGATAGGATGGATAATGAGAACCTTCAAAACTACGGATACCAAGCCCATGATGATTCTCTTCAAATTCCTTGTTCTTTCTAGGCTAGAATACTGCTATACACTAACTGCCTCCTTCAAGGCAGGCAAAATTGCTGACCTGGAGAGTGTACAAAGAACTTTCACAGCACACATAAGTATGATAAGGCACCTAAATTACTGGGAACAGTTAAAGTCCCTGGATTTGCATTCCCTGGAATGGAGGCGAGAGAGATGCATGATAATATACACTTGGAAAATCCTAGAGGGATTAGTACCAAACTTACACACAAAAATCATTCCCTATGAAAGCAAAAGACTCGGCAGGAGATGCAACATTCCCCCAGTGAAAAGCAGGGGTGCCACGAATACACTGAGAGACAACACAATAAGTGTCTGGGGGCCTCCCAGCATACATAAGGGGGATTACCAACAGATGCCTGGCTGTCTTCAAGAAGGCACTGGACAGGCACCTCAAGTCAGTACCTGACCAGCCAAGTTGTGGTTCATACGTCAGTTTGCATGTGGCCAGCAGTAACAGCCTGGTTGATCAGACCCTGATCCACCATGAGGCCTGGTCTCAGACCAAACTGTGGGGGCATTGACCCCCAAAACCCTCTCCAGGTATACCTATACTTTTTGTTATGTTTATCTCTCTGCATTTTTGTGTGTTCACTTTTAATTCCCATCTTTTATATACCCACCTAAATTCCTCCTCCAACCTTTGTAACTTTTCAGAAAAATATTAATAGAACTGTCTCACTCTCTCACACTCTCTCATTATTTATAATATTACCTGGGCATGCTGACTGGTGCTGGATGTTCGTATTCGAAGCTGGTTGACTCTTTCCTTCTCCCTAAACTGTCTGCTTGACTATTATAACCAGCAGAATTATTCTGGCCATAGTATGGAGGATAAGGATTCCTGGCAGGCGGGATTTGGGCTTGTGAACTGTATCCTGAGTCTTGACGAGGCAGGTCATAGCCATCTTTGGGGTACTGCATGTAGCCATAGCCTGAGTTTTGCTCCATACTTGTATTGTGATGATTGTTATTGATATGATTTGAGCTGCTACCATTATTTTCATTATAATAGGGATACTGAGAGTATCCCTGGTTGTTGTATTCCTTTGTCGGTGTCTTCGCTTGATTCCTTTTTATATCACTGTCATCACCGTGTTGTTGATAATAACTGTCTTGGGCATACAAGTCATGGTGATAATTATAACTGTTCTGATGAGGAGCTGGACCCTCGCCACGGAAACCCTGACTATCACCGATATAATTTTCGTAATTATTTTGTTCTAAACTAACCTGACTCATCTGAACAGACATGTTATTGACCTTGGTATCATACTGTGAATCTACTTGACCCCCTGTATATGAAAATGCACCTGGAAAAGGTGCATGTACAGAGGTAGGTGTATACAGGGGCCGGTAGTCTGTGTTACCTTCCATCTGTCTATTTCCTTCTCCAGACCCACTAATGTCAATTCCACTCATGACATTTGGGGTCTTAGGTCGATTACGAGTATCTACAAGTGGTGTCTTGGGTCTGTTTGGAATCACCTCCTTTGGCTGTGAACTGTACATATCTGCCGTGGGAGTTTTGCTTCTAAACAGCCCAGCTGCAACTCCAGACTTCTTCGGACTTGACTGTTCCTTTCGAAGTCCTCGAGACTTGGATGGAGAACTAAGCCCCCCTCGCTGCACCATGATTACCGCCTCTTGTCCCTGGGCACAGTCTTTAAGCACCTGCACTACTTCTGTGTGGCTCATTCCTTTCACATTTATATTATTTATGTCAACTAAAATGTCACCCTCTATCAAGTTTTTACACCTTCCACGATCTAATATTTTTTTTACTTTCTGGCCATATGCACTATCAGCTATTGTAAAGCCAAACCCATTAGTTCCTTTCACTATTGGTATAGTCAAATATTCAGGTTTGCTTAATGCTGAGGGGTAAAAATCCAAAATATCAGGAGTGTGATCAAAATTTTCTGAACTAAGGAGGTCAGCACTACCAGGCCTTGGAACCTGCTGCACACGTTCAGGATTACTCAGGTCAGGCATAGATTTTGCAGTATTCATACTTTCACTCGAATTATTCCTCGATCGTTCGTATCCTTCACCAAACACTGACTTAGAAGACCGAGCATCTGTAATCATAACATTGGAAATAATATTAGTCAGTATTCAGCAGTTTATAAACAAATACAGAATCCTGTGCTGATAGTCTTTACATATCATTAAAGGAATCTGAATTAATAATCACATATTTTCTTTTACCAAGCTGTAATTAGATATACAGTATATATGTACATAATAGAAATATATATATGACATTTTAAAGTCACAGCTCTAATTAATAGCAAATCTGGATAAAACTGCTCAATAGGCATATATACGAAAAATACGTTCAAGTACGAATAGCTAAGTAGAAAGTACAGTAAAGCATCAATTTAAGACCCAATTTAATAAACAAAATCTGTGACTGGATAACATCTAGAAACAACAGATAAAGTCCACTAAATCCAGAATTGTCCATTATTGTTATGGTTCACTAGCTTAATTGAATCTTGATTTAACAGAATTGTCCATCATTGTTATGATCATGAAAAATAATTTAATCTCATCATTCAGATTTGACAGACATTCGGTATTAACAGACAGCCCCTTCCCAATATCAGTCTGTTTAATTGTTTCATTGTGCTCACTGCTCAACTCTCTCAAAGAGGAAGCTGACTAACAAGTATTATTTCGCAATGTTCTCTGACTGATAAGAACTTCAATCTGTCCTCCAGTTCATATGCATTATTGTTACTAAACATCCAAGTTAAAATTTTAACAAGCATTATAATTACAATATGTAATTTTCTTACAGAGTGTAGTCTCATAAGCAAGTACATATGTGTAGTATTACTTGTAGCCATTTTGCTTGGTTAGGTTTGTTTTGGTCAAACTATATTCCTGCTCAAAACTAGCCTAACCTAACAAAACATTTACAAAAAACTTTTCCACACCAACTGTATCCCACCACAGTAGGACAAAAAAAAAAAGTATCAGTATCACAATCCAAATGAGCTTCTGAACTGAAACATTTCTACCCCTTCTTCAGAGTGCAGCTACTGTATTTTCCACCTCCAGGACTCGAGTCTGGCTAACCAGTTTCTCTGAATCCCTTCGTAAGTGTTACCATGTTCATATTCCAACAGAGTATGTCAAAACCTAAAAACCACTTGTTTCTACTATTATCTAACACAATAATTCACTCCTGATTGATCTTAAAGCCCCTAACATCTCAAACTATCTTCACATCCTCCCTCCACCATTCCTAGGATAACCCTTACTCATTCTTTCATTCTATTCTGCTAATTCTTTGCATATTATTCACACTATTCATTGGTCTCAAACATAACATCTCCACTACTTCCAGCTTCCTCCTTCCTGTAGCAATTAAAACCCATGCAAAATAGGATGCCTTAGAGATTGTATAAATTTATAGTGGAGGGAAGGAAGGGTAGGGGTTGTCCAAGGAAAGCTTGTAAGTAGGGGTAAAACAGACTGTGTATGCCAGGGGCTTGGACATCCAACAGGCATGTGCAAGAATTATAGATAAGAGTAAGTGGAGGCAAATGGTTTTTATGATTTGACGTGCTGTTGGAGTGTGAGCAAGGTAACATTTATGAAGGTATTCAGGAAAACCAGTTAGCTGGGCTAGAGTCCTGGAGGTGGGAAGTACAGTGCTTCCACTCTGAAGGAGAGTTAGGGATACTGTAATTTGAAGGAGCATCAACTACAAAATGGATACTTATATGATGTAATCTTGCCAACACTACATTTCATAACCCATTGCTATTATACTTATGAAAACAAAACAGTATCTTATCCTAACTCACCAGCTGATGTAACAGCTACTGTAGTCACAATTTCTGTGTTGGGGTCATTAGGATCAAAAGGTAAAGGGTAGCCTCTGCAAACTTCCAGGTACACTGTTCTACCAGGATCAATGTTTTGGAACATGTTCACCACATCAGCATGGGTGTATCCCAACACACATGTATCCCCTACATAAACTAGCACATCCCCTGTAAGAACAATGTAAAAGTGAGAGTATATTTTTATTTGTAATATGACAATCAGCCTAGCACGTTCAATACAAACAATTTAATTAACACTGAGAATATATATTTTAGCATTTTAACTGAGTAAAAATTACCAGTTCGAAGTTTTCCATCCTGCCATGCCGGGCCATTAGGTACAACACTTTTTATCTGGAGAAACTCCTCTTCATTATCATCTCCCCCAACAATCGTAAACCCCAAACCTCGGGAAGACTTAACAAGACTGGTGCGTATGAATTCACCTTGTAGTTCTGCTGGATTGCGTGTAAACAATACACCTTGTCCAGAGCGATCTGCAAAACCAAACAAACCATTTTATTATCTACCTGCATGATAACTATCATGCTACAGATTAGGAGAATTTAATCACTGGCTTTTATTATAATGTTCACACAAGTTTCACAACCTTATGAATCTTTCAAAAACAAATAATGTGGGGGTCAAACCTTGCAGGCTCAGTCTCAAGAATCCTGTAAATTATGTATTATACTGGACAGACTATGTTTATGGAATTAATAAATTTCAGTATACAGTATTGACAAGTAGTAGTACTGGGGTGGACCGAGTTACTAGACACCTGAATGACCAGAGATAATGTGAAATAAAAATTAAAATATACAGTGTATGATTCAGAATAAAGCAATGGATGATTCATTATCAACATTTTTCCTAAAAGAGAAATAAGGTGAGAAAATCTGTGCAACAAATGAACTTGTGAGCTAAGAGAAAAAAGGTGAGCGGTGCGTTGAGGTATCTGTGGAGACAAAAAAACGTTATCTATGGAGGCAAAGAAGGGAATGTATGAAAGTATAGCAGTACCAACACTCTTGTATGGGTGTGAAGCTTGGGTTGTAAATGCTGCAGCGAGGAGGGGGCTGGAGGCAGTGGAGATGTCCTGTTTGGTGTAAGTATTATGCAGAGAATTTGGAGTGTGGGAATTAGGAGGAGGTATGGAATTACTCAAAGTATTAGTCAGAGGGATGAAGAGGGGTTGTTAAAGTGGTTTGGTCATTTAGAGAGAAAGGATCAAGGTAGAATGACTTGGAGACTGTAGAAATCTGTAGGGGAAGGGAGGGGTTGGGGTCGTCCTCAAAAAGGTTGGAGGGAGGGGATAAAGAAGTTCTTGTGGGCGAGGGGCTTGGACTTCCAGCAAGTGTGTGTGAGTGTGTTAGATAGGAGTAAATGAAGACAAATTGTGTTTAGGATCTGATGAGCTGTTGGAGTGTGAGCAGGGTAATATTTAGTGAAGGGATTCAGGGAAGCTGGTTATTATAGATTTTAGCCGGACTTGAATCCTGGAAATGGGAAGTACAATGCCTGCACTTTATAGGCGGGGTCTGGGATACTGACAGTTTGAAGGGACTTCTAAACTGTCGTATCTGAGCACCTCTGCAAAGACAGATTATGCACGAGTGAGGTTAAAGTGTTGAATGATGATGAAAGTATTTTCTTTTTGGGGATTTTCTTTCTTTTTGAGCCACCCTGCCTTGGTGGGAGACAGCCGACTTGTCGAGAAAAAAAATTAGAAAAAAATTATTAAATGTAGATGAAATGAAAGGTGTCACAGTTGTCTTTGAAGATTTTCAAAAATTGCAAAAGTTGGCAGAGTAGCAGTAGAGAGAGATGTGTCAATTATTATTATAATCTTGGGGGAGTGCTAAACCCATAGGATTATACAGCACATGTGGGGGGGGGGAATGGAAGGCATTCAGGCTCAATTCAGGGAACTGGAGCACAGATCCAATTCCCTAGATCAAGAGCCCCTCACCAGCATCAAAGAACCTCCCTTGAGGAGAGAAATATGTCAAGACAGAAGCTAAAAGAAAACACAAAAGTGCAAGGAGAGAGTAAGGAATCTAGAGAATTAAAGATTAGAAGGCACAAGTATGTGTATGTACATATCCCACAGGATAACGGATTACTAGTCCCTTGTTATCAGCATTTTAGTTGCCTCTTACGACATGCATAGCTTACGGAGGAAGAATTCTATTCTACTTCCCCATGGAGATAAGCAGAAATAAACAAGAAACTAGTAAGAAAATAGAAGAAAACTCAGAGGGGTGTGTATATATATATATTATATATATATATATATATATATATATGATGAAAGTATTTTCTTTTTGGGGATTTTCTTTCTTTTTTGGGTCACCCTGCCTCGGTGGGAGACGGCCGACTTGTTGTATATATATATATATATATATATATATATATATATATATATATATATATATATGCTTGTACATGCATGTGTAGTGTGACCTAAATGTAAGTAGAGGTAGCAAGACGTACCATCCTACCATTATATATCTTCTTTCAACAAACCAGCTGTATCCCACTGAAGCAGGGTGGTCCAAAAAGAAAAACAAAGTTTCTCCTCTTATATTTAGTAATATATACAGGAGCAGATAGATCTACAAAAGATGAGGTGAATCATAGATTGTACATGGGAACAAAAGTAGTAGTGGTGTTCAAGTCTGTGAAAATTGGTAATCCAGTACAGTATGCTCAATAACTGCCCACAAGCAGACAGAAACTCAGAATATTAATTGATCTGTATATTCCTCCCCCTTCTGGGATCCTCTTCAGTTCAGATCCTCTTCTGAAAAGGATCCTAAAAGGGTGTCAAAATATATAGCTCTACAAATTTTCTGAGTTTCTGTCTCCATGTGGGTTAATATTGAGTACTGACAGGTGTTCATTACACTTTAGTTATTCCCTGTACAATATATTCAATGAGGAAGCACTGAACCAATAATGTTCATTAAGTGTCTAAGTCTGTTAAAAAAAAAATTGTCTATGGAAGGAAAGACAAGTGCATCAGAGAACAGTTATCCATACAAATTCACATGGGTTGTATTCCTAGATATCTCACAAAACCAGAGACCACAAAAAATACAAAATTAAGTCTATATAATAAATTTTATTTCAAATTTTGGTTCATTTTACGTTTGAGACTGTCTCTCTAATAAATGATTCTAATCTAGCTAATATTTTAACTCCTAACAAATAATGATCAGAAGAGAGAGATTTGGGATTGGGAAAGCCACAAAACCAGAAAAGCATTGGATAATTGAATTTTTTTACTAGTCGCCTTCCATATAAACATTAGACACTCTACAAGTGAATGGGGGTAAAAACTGTAGGGATGATGTTAGTGATGCTCATATTTTCATACTGGTTTGATGAATGATCTTTAAATGTTGTAGTGAGAAGGTGGTTGGATGATTTGGAAATGCTATATTTGAGATCAATGTGTTGTGGGAATATTACCAAGAATAAATAGTGAAAAAGTTAGAAACAGTGTGGTGATATGAAGTATAATTCAGAGAGAATATGGATTATTGAGATGGTTTTGTCATTTAGAGAAGATAGAGCAAGACTGATTAACAAAGAGGGTGTATAAAGCAGAAGTGGATAAAAGGTGTAGGGAATGTCTGAGGAAGGGTTGAAAGTGATGCAGCGTTGGAAAGGTAGCAGCTTGACCATCCAGCAAACACATGTTACTATGTTACACTGGAGTGGAGGGAAACAGTCTTCTGGGATCTGAAGTACTGTTTGAGTGTGAGCAAAGTTATGTATGTGAAGGGATATAGAAGCAGTCAGCAGGATCTGAGTTTTGGAGATGGGAAGTACAATTCCAGCACTTTGAAAACTGGTTTGCCATTCAGTGAGTCATTAGACCGTAATGTCTGTACCCTTTTGTCAAGACAGCAAAATAAAATTAAAAATCATTTCCTCATAAAATAAGTGAGGCCACTACAGAATAATACATAAATTTCAAAAATTTGTGAAAAATGGTTACTAAGTTAGTTGTTTTCACATTCAACCACCCAAACTTATTAAGTAGCTTTGAGTGTAGCATATCTTATTAGTGTGTTATCATTATTAGTGAGCAAAAAAAAAAAAAAATCCACACATCAGGTACCATCAGAAAATATTTTATCAGGACAAGCCCCTAAATACTGCATTCCAATTCACATACAGAAATAAATATTAATATAATCTAAATTACAAACAAAACGTCATAGCTTTAGTCAGCCCAGCAAGACAATCATTAGCATAAGCATTAAGCAGCCAACACTATCTGGTGAATACCTTTCCGTCTTAAGCTGACTGCCGATACTACAGGGTCCTCCGATGGACGGTAGAGGGGGGATGCAGATGGGGTAATAGCAGTGTAAGAATAATAGCTGGAGAATGATCTTTGGTGATGAATCATAGGATATGACAAATCCTGACTACTTGACAGTGGAGAAGAGAGAAAACGATTAAGTGGAATTGGTCCAGGAGAAGGAAACTGGATGGGAGAGGAAGAGTAACTCCATGGATGGCTAGGTGAGAGAGACTGCCCTGAGCTAACACACCAGGAATTAGAAAGATTGTTTACACTACTCTTTGGACTACTGTAAGACCTCCCAAATGATGGGGATGGACCCTTTGGAGAGGATGAGGCTTGAGGTACTCGGGGATGAAGGAAATTTGGAGCAATGGTTTGGTAGTTTGGAAAGTGAGGTTTGGCAAAATTTGGTACTATTGTTTGATTAAAAGTAGGATTCTTTACCTCTTGACTTTTAAGACCTTGACTTAGTATAAGTTGCTGGTTTTTACTAACATTACTTTGCTTACTGGCAGGAATATTTTGATCATTTGGATATATATTTTTGGAAGAGAGAGCTAAATTATTTGGCTTTAAAACCTGAGAACCTGGTGACAAATTATTTGTCTTGTAAGGAGCACCACTGGCCAGATGCACTGGATCCATGGGATTTGAAATTATAATGTTTTGTCTATCTATAAGATTAGAATGCTTAGGTGATATATCAGGATGTTTGTGATTAGGAGAAAGAGAGCGAGGACGTGGGAGGGAGTTCTTGTCCATACGGTTGTGGACCCTTTTACTCGTTTGCTGCGCTTGTACCTGCAGCTTAGTGTCTTTGCCTTCTGATGCCAAGCACGGTAAACAGGGCAGGTACAGCATGAGCCCTAGAACAACCCAGAGACAATTCACTTACAAACAAAGGCAAGCAAGTCAAACTATTTAGCCAAAGACAATATAAATTTATGATACGTTTTTGTTGCTTGCACAATAACACGTAACTATTTCTTCCTACAGGCAATGGCAAAACATGAAACTTATTTTGTTAGCTTACACACAGTTTCTAAAAACAAAAAACAAACAAAAAACAGCAGAGTGGTATTTGTCTCTGGACTGTTACAACAGAGACATTATTAGATGCAAACTACAAGTGGCATGCAAGACATGTCCCCTCTTAGGCCTAGAAAATTAGAGAGTTAGAATCCATACTAGAATTTGTCAAAAGAATGCAACAAGATAAGAAATCCAAACAATATGAAAATTTTGCCCTTTTGTTTTCCGGAGATATTATGTAACTTAACACTTTGCCCCTAAAAATTCTGTATGGCTCAGAGGGGCCATGCCTGCATCACCTAGAAGAGATGGCCCACGTTCATAAAAGGCAAAGTGTTGACATGTTACAACTTTACAAAGACAAACATTCAAGTGCATCACAAGATACTGAGAAGAGAAGATTCTTAAACACACCGCCTTCACTGAACACTGGCAAGGATGAAGGTTGCTTAGGTACCTGTGTGGGAAGACTTTAGATTGCACTCACTGTTTGCGCGCTTATGCCCACTACCAGAGGTAGGCTGCGAGCCTTCAGTAGCACTTGGAGCTACTCCGCCACCAGTATCTGAGGCCGACTTCTTTTGCCGGGGAAAAGTGTTGTTCCCACCTTCTGCTGGGCTACTCCCTCCACCTGTACCATTAAAAAAAATACTTCGACTTTAGATGGATTAGTATTATATGGAGCACTAAACCTGTATGAGTCATTCAGTAGTTTTGGACAGACACTTTAGATGGATTAGTATTATGTGGAGCACTAAACTTGCACGAGTCATTCAGTAGTTTTGGATGGAATAACAGGCAAATTGCCAACAACTGTGGTAAGACATAAACACTGAAAGAGGCTTAGAGTGTGATGACAGAGCCAAAATGCTATAATGTTTCACATTACTATAAAAATTTCAGAGAATGCAGACTATGAACATGGGGAGGAGGAAAACTACAAATTTAATAGTGGTAAAATTTGTCCAATGACACCACTACAACACACTCAACACACAAAACTCATTTTCTACAAGAAAAAGAACAAATCCTGTACTCTTCTGCAACGACTTAAATCACTGTAATACAGAGGTATTATATAACTCATAATCAATCACTGGGATTTATTAACCAATGAATCTCTTCCACTGTCTTCCATCTAGTTATTTGTTACTCCACATGCCTCACTGACCACCTCTCTTACTTAGGGGATTGAGGGAAATAGGTGCTGGTGGAGAGCTCTTTATCCAAGGAACTGGCAATCATCTCACCTTCCTTGGGTCAAACATAATTATATCCCACTTTCCCATGAATTTAACATTAATAATTTATCCCACTGTACATGCTATCGGTATCTCAATCCTTTATCTGACCTATCTCAGTACCTGGCCTCACTTAAGAAGTTGGAAGAAAATTATTTCATATGCTTTTCATGCCTACTGAATAGCTGCAAAATGATGGAATCCACAATTTCTGAATGTAGTAATAGGTAAGACACCCCATCATCAATTCTACTTAAGTAGCAAATCAAACTCTTACATCCCCCCCCTCCCATCATCATACACCCAAACTAAGCAAAAACTTGCCATAAGCTTCTTAGTGATCTATATAAGAATAAATCATAATTTACACCTGGAAAATGCTTGAGGCTGTTTAAAATCTCCACAATAAAATATTGTAGCTCATTACCAAAGCAATGAGCACAATACAAAAAATGCAAAATAATATCAGTTAAAATCAGGTGTATACAAATGTGCTGAGAGAACTCTGAGCATAAAGCAGGGGTACAAAAGTACATGTACTGAGAAAAAAACCTTATGAGTCTGGCCTAGGACCAGTATGCAGGAGTAGCAAAACTCTCAAAATCCCTCAAAAGTATCAGGCTGCAGAGAATTTGTACTTTGGAGATTAGAAGAAGGTGCAGGGGCCACTAAAATTATTATAAAGAGGGCTGTGGAGGGATTAATCAAGTGGTCTGGATATTTAGAGAGGATGGAGGAAAATATGATAACTTGGAGAATGTATAAACTTATAGTGGAGTGAAGCAGGGATGGAGGTCATCCTAGGAAAGATTGAAAGGAGAGGGTAAAAGAAAGTTTTGAATGTAAGGGACTCTGACATCCAACAAGCATGTGTGAGCATGTCAGACAGGTAAGATTTTTTTTTTATAGTGATATTTTATCAGTAGAAATTTAAAATTTCTCCTGATGTGGGTTGTGAGGGAAAAGTTCAACAGATAGGAGTATCGAGCAAGTACAGTGGACCCCCGGTTAACGAACTTTTTTCATTCCAGTAGTATGTTCAGGTGCCAGTACTGACCGAATTTTTTCCCATAAGGAATATTGTGAAGTAGATTAGTCCATTTCAGACCCCGAAACATACACGTACAAACGCACTTACATAAATACACTTACATAATTGGTTGCATTTGGAGGTGATCGTTAAGCGGGGGTCCACTGTATATGGTAACAATAGTTTGATTGCCGGCTACTTGTTAAGGTAGGGTAAGTCTAGCTCCCACTATCCCCCCCCCCCCAAAAGGTGACGTGTGGGGCTCCGGTCAAACAGTAATCACTCGACTCGCAGCTCCCAGCACTACTGTAAGTACACGCCTGCTCATATTTTAGTTGACTTATTGGTTGAAAGCTTCACTTTTGACCAATAATAAACTTAGTCCCTTCAGCCTTGATATCTCATAAATATTTTAATAATCACCACGTCTTTTAGGTATTGTACTTATCATGGAGAGTGATTTCTTAAGCAGTGGGTAACCTCTCTCTCTTTACAGCTTGGAATGACAGATTGGGTCACCTGCCAACCAACGAGAAGAATTGATGGAGACGGACTAAAGTCCTGAGACGTCCCATGTTGTATCTACTTACCTGTGTACATGTATGCCATCGCAGGACGTAACCCCTCATCATTGCAGTGGTAAAGAACCTGCTTTCCTGTCATCTGGACTGATTATTCACGGTTATACTCGGTGAAGAACGAGCCGTTGGATTGTCACCAACACCTGCGACCCCCCCCCACATCATCACCAACGGCTATGGTTTCTACAAGACGGTGTCAACCTCCACCAGACACCCCATTATCAAAATATATATATTAGCGTTGAGTTCAAATGTCATTTTTTCATTTCATTTTTCATTTTTCTTTCAAATAGGATATACCTTTCATGTTTTACTGTTTTATGTTTGCTTTAATAAATAATAAAGTGTTTATCTTTGTGAATTATTATTTCTTTTTCTATTCATTAATTTTCCTGAGGAGGAGCCAGCCTTGGTAATAGTACTGTCTGAAGTTGTTACAGGGCTGAGTAAGCCTTCACATGGGTCTTAGTCATTTGATAGCCCACTCAGTGGAAATTTTTCATCATTTGATTGAGGCCTTCCACTGGTTCATCAGTCCACCCCATAAAAAAAAAAAAAATTCAACAAGTCGGCCATCTCCCACCAAGGCAGGGTGACCCAAAAAGAAAGAAAATCCCCAAAAAGAAAATACTTTCATCATCATTCAACACTTTCACCTTACTCATACATAATCACTGTATATCATTTTACACAGGTGCCCAGATACAACAGTTTAGAAACATATATAAAGATATATATAACATATCCCTCCAAACTGCCAATATCCCAAACCCCTCCTTTAAAGTGCAGGCACTGTGCTTCCCATTTCCAGTACTCAAGTCTGGCTATATAAAAATAACTGGTTTCCCTGAATCCCTTCACTAAATATTACCTTGCTTACACTCCAACAGCTCGACTGACTCACGAAATCATAATGACACGATTGCAAAACCATACCACGGGTAGGGTTTGAACCCGCGGTAAGAGAGTCTCTAAACTCCAGATCGTCGCGTTATGTAAAGTAAAAGGACACAAGTGCAACTAATGTGACATTTTATTGTGGCAACGTTTCGCTCTCCAGGAGCTTTATCAAGCTTTATCAATGGCTTGATAAAGTTCCTGGAGAACGAAACGTTGCCACAATAAAATGTCACATTAGTTGCACTTGTGTCCTTTTTACTTTACATATTGTCGGTAATTCTACCAACTTTATTACAATCGTCACATTAACCACTGGGCCAGCTAGCTTCAATAAGATTCGTCCAACTAGGTACATTTCTACACCATAGGAAGGTTGGCATAGGCACCACTGTGTCCACAAATGCAAGTTTTTACAGACGAATCTCCCGCTAGCATGGCCGTCATAGTCATGCTAGCGGGAGAGTTCATGCATGCTTGCACTTCCAGCAAGCTCATGCACGCTTGCTGGAAGTCCAAGTCGCTCGCCCACAAAACCTCCTTTACCCCGTCCCTCCAACCTTTTCGAGGACAACCCCTACCACACCTTCCTTCCCCTACAGATTTATACGCTCTCCGTGTCATTCTATTTTGATCGATTCTCTCTAAATGACCAAACCACCTCAACAACCCCTCTTCAGCCCTCTAATACTTTTCTTAACACCACACCTTCTCCTAATTTCCACACTCCGAATTTTCTGCATAATATTTACACACTGCCCTTAGACGGGACATCTCCACTGCCTCCAACCACCTCACTGCAGCATTTACAATCCAAGCTTCACACCCATATAAGAGTTGGTACCACTATACTTTCATACATTCCCTTCTTTGCCTCCAAAGATAATGTTTTTTGTCTCCACATAAACGTACCTCAACGCACGACTCGCCTTTTTTCCTTCATCAATTCTTTGGTTAACTTCATCCTTCATAAACCCATCCGCTGACACGTCAACTCCCAAATACAGTGGACCTCCGCCTTACGATATTAATCCATTCCTGGGAGCTCATCGTAAGCCGAAATTATCGTTAGCTGAATTAATTTTCCCCACAAGAAATAACAGAAATCAAATTAATCAGTTCCTGACACCCCAAAGTATGAAAAAAAAAAATTTTACCACATGAAATATTAATTTTAATATACACAAACTGAAGACGACATGCACAATTACTACTCTACTAAGTATAGAATACATGACACTTACCTTTATTGAAGATCTGGCGATGATTGATGGGATGGGAGGAGGGGAGAGTGTGGAACTTATTGTTTAGAAGAGGAATCCCCTTCCATTAGGACTTGAAGTAGCAAGTCCTTTTCCAAGGTTACTTTCCTTCTTCTTTTAATGCCACTAGGACCAGCTTGAGAGTCACTGGACCTCTGTCACACAACAAATCTGTCCATAGAGCTCTGTACCTCCCGTTCCTTTAAGACTTTCCTAAAATGGGCCATAACATTGTCATTGTACAGGTTGCCAACACGGCTTGCAGTAGCTGTGTCAGGGTGATTTTCATCCGTAAAGGTTTGCAGTTCAACACACTTTGCACACATTTCCTTAACCCTTAAACGGTCCAAACAGATCGACGTTCAAATTCGTAGTGCTACAAAAGTAGATCTACTTTTTATTACATATTTTCAAATATAACAAAAAAAATGTAGGTAAAAGTTTTTTTGCACGTTTTCAAATGTAAAACAAAAAAGATCTATATTTTTTTTACATACTTTCAGATGTTGAAAAAACATATATATACGTTTGGACCATTTAACCCTTTGGGGGTTTCGGACCTACTAGTACGTCTTACGACCCAGGGTTTTTGACGTACTAGTACGCCTAAATTCTAGCACCTTCAAATCTAGTGAGAGAAAGCTGGTAGGCCTACATTGTAAGAATGGGTCTGTGGTCAGTGTGTGCAGTATAAAAAAAATCCTGCAGCACACAGTGTGTAATGAGAAAAAAAAAAAACTTTGACCATGTTTTTGGATTAAAACAGCGACTTTTCACTGTATTTTCATATGGTATTTATTGTTGTATTCTAGTTTTCTTGGTCTCATTTTATAGAATGGAAGACATGTTACAGAAATTGAGATGATTTTGACTGCTTTTACAATGAAAAGTACCTTGAAATTGAGCTCAAAGTAGCAGAAATGTTCGATTTTTACCGAAGTTCAAAAGTAAACAAATCATGCGAAGCGCCCAATACACATCAACTGGTGAGTCTAATAGTCTTTCACAAGTGCGCTGATATTATTTATACCATTTCTACACTAATGCAGTAGTCTGCATAACAGTAAATCTTATTCTTTTTGTAAGAATAAAAATTCATAGTGGAAAGCCAAAGAAATATAAGAGGGGCCTGGGGATGTGACTAACGAACAGAGAACTTGTTATTTTAGTGCCAGGAATGTCTTTCTTGTTTATTCTGGACCCTATTCGGAAATTGGTATCTTTTGAAATTTGTGAAATTGGCAAAATTGATAAATTCTGACCACTTTATTGGATAGTTGAAATCGGTAAATGGGTGTTTCTTGTACTCATTCGATAGAAAAAATGGAGTTCTAGCGAAATAGTTATGATTTTTGTTGACTAGTACACTGGAATTGGCCGAAAATAGGGCTCGAAGTGGGCAAAATCGCCGATGCGTAAACATCGTCGAGACCACTAACTTTGCAAGAGCATAATTCCGTAAGTTTTCCATCAAATTTCATACTTTTGGTGTCATTATGATTAGGAAAAGATTCTTTATCTTTTCATAAAATAATAATTTTTTTTTTTTATGAAATTTGGCCGACCCTGAGAACAAGTCTCTGAGAGGACCTGTCAACCCCCAAAGGGTTAAGGGTTAATCTCTCTTTTCAATTCCATACTAATTCACCCTTTTTACCACAGGGATGGCACTAGAAGCTTTCTTGGGGTCCATGGTGACTTATTTTGCAGTTACAAGCACTAAAAACACTGGGATAATGTGAAATGTACCGAATGTATGTGTAGATGCGACCACACTGGCTGGCTTGTAAACACTGGTGCTGAGACCACACGTGAAATGCGTCCCGGACGAATCACGTAAGGTGAGTTTTTTATCGTGAGGTGAGGCAAAATTTTTGCATTCAAATGCTTCATATGGAGGATTTAACGTAATGCGATGCGTTCATAAGGCAGGGGTCCACTGTATCTGAAAACATTCACTTCTTCCATACTCCCTCTCTCCAATGTGATATCCAATTTTTCTTTATCTAAATCATTTGATACCCTCATCACCTTACTTTTATCTATGTTCACTTTCAACTTTCTACCTTTACACACCCTCCCAAACTCATCCACTAACCTTAGCAACTTTTCTTTAGAATCTCCCATAAGCACAGTATCATCAGCAAAAAGTAACTGTGTCAACTCCCATTTTGTATTTGATTCCCCATAATTTAATCCCACCCCTCTACCCAACGCCCTAGCATTTACTTCTTTTACAACCCCATCTATAAATATATTAAACAATCATGGTGACATTACACATCCCTGTCTAAGACCTACTTTTACCAGGAAGTAATCTCCCTCTCTCCTACACACCCTAACTTGAGCCTCACTATTCTCATAAAAACTCTTTACAGCATTTAGTAACTCACTACCTATTCCATATACCTGCAACATCTGCCACATTGCTTCCCTATCCACTCTACCATATGCCTTTTCTAAATCCATAAGTGCAATGAAAACTTCCCTACCTTTATCTAAATACTGTTCACATATATGCTTCAATGTAAACACTTGATCTACACATCCCCTACCCATTCTAAAGCCTCCTTGCTCATCTGCAATCCTTCTCTCTGTCTTACCTCTAATTCCTTCAATAATAACCCTACCTTACACTTTTCCTGGTATGCTCAGTAAACTTATTCCCCTATAATTTTTACAATATCTTTTGTCCCCTTTCCCTTTATATAAAGGGACTATACAAGCTCTCTGCCAATCCCTAGGTACTTTCCCCTCTTTCATACATTTATTGACTCAAGAAATCGTAATGACACGATTGCAAACAAACCATACCCCCGGCCGGGATTGAACCCGCGGTCATAGTCTCAAAACTCCAGCCCGTCGCGTTAGCCACTAGACCAGCTAGCCACAATAAGATTCATCCAACTAGGTATATTTCTACACCATAGGAAGGTTAGCACAGGCACCACTGTGACCACAAATGCAAGTTTTTACAGACGAATCTCCAGCTAGCGTGGCCGTGACGAACTCTAGCTCAAGTCATTACGATTTCTTGAGTCATGTTGACGGCAGTGAAGGGACTTGAGCTAGAGTTCGTCACGGCCACGCTAGCTGGAGATTCGTCTGTAAAAACTTGCATTTGTGGTCACAGTGGTGCCTGCGCTAACCTTCCTATGGTGTAGAAATATACCTAGTTGGATGAATCTTATTGTGGCTAGCTGGTCTAGTGGCTAACACGACGGGCTGGAGTTTTGAGACTCTATGACCGCGGGTTCAATCCCGACCGGGGGTATGGTTTGATACATTAATTAAACAAAAATACGAACCACTCCCACACTATATCCCCCCCTGCTTTTAACATTTCTGTCATGATCCCGCCAGTTCCAGTTGCTTTACTCCCTGTCATTCTATGTACGCCTCACGCACTTCCCCCACACTCACATCCTGCTCTTCTTCACTCCTAAAAGATGTTATACCTCCCTGCCCAGTGCATGAAATTACCGCCTCCCTTACTTCATCGACATTTAAAAGTTCCTCAAAATATTCCCGCCATCTACCCAATACCTCCAGCTCCCCATCTACTAACTCCCCTACTCTGTTTTTAACTGACAAATCCATTCGTTCCCTAGGCTTTCTTAACTTGTTTATCTCACTCCAAAATTTTTCATTTTCTGCAAAATTTCTTGACAGTGCCTCTCCCACTCTATCATCTGCTCTCCTTTTGCACTCTCTTCACCTTTCTTTTACTCTCCATATACTCTGCTCTTCTTATAACACTTCTGCTTTGTAAAACCTCTCATAAGCTACCTTTATAACTTTTATCACACCCTTTACTTCATTTCACCAATCACTCCTGTTTCCTCCTGCACCCACCCTCCTATAACTACAAACTTCTGCCCCACATTCTAATACACCATTTTAAAAACTATTCCACACCCCTCCACCCCCCCCCCCCCCCCGCTACTCATATTTGCACTAGCCCACCTTTCTGCCAATAGATGCTTATATCTCACTGTAACTTCCTCCTCCCTTAGTTTATACACTTCACCTCTCTCTTACTTGTTGTTGCCATTTTCCTTTTGTCCCATCTTTCTCTTACTCTAACTGTAGCTACAGCTAAATAATGATCTGATATATCAGTTGCCCCTCTATAAACATGTACATCCAGAAGCCTACCCATCAACCTTTTATCCACCAATACATAATCTAACAAACTACTTTATTACGTGCTATATCATACCTTGTATACTTATTTATCCTCTTTTTCATAAAATATGTATTACTTATTACCAAACCTCTTTCTACACCTAGCTCAATTAAAGGCTCCCCATTTCATTTACCCCTGGCACCCCAAATTTACCTACTACTCCCTCCACAACATTTTTACCCACTTTAGCATTGAAATCCCCAACTCCAAGTACTCTCACACTTGGTTTAAAACTCCCCACACACTCACTCAACATTTCCCAAAATCTCTCTCCTCTACACTTCTCTCTTCTCCAGGTGCATAAATGCTTATTATAACCCACTTTTCACATCCAACCCTTATTTTACTCTACATAATCCTTGAATTTATACATTTATATTCCCTCTTTTCCTGCCATAACTTATCCTTCAACATTATTGCTACTCCTTCTTTAGCTCTAACTCTATTTGAAACCCCTGACCTAATCCCATTTATTTCTCCACACTGAAACTCTCCCACCCCCTTCAGCTTTGTTTCACTTAAAGCCAGGACATCCAAATCATAAAATTTAAGCTTCTCCAAACATGAAGTTATCAGAAATACTGCCAGGACATGTGAAGAAGTCTTCAAGATGAAACTCGACCAGTATCTCCACCAAGTGCCAGATCAACCAGGGTGTGATGGATATATGGGCCAGCAGACTGCAGCCTGACTAACCAGGGAAGTGGGAGTAGGAAAACTCTCAAAACCAGTCACAGGTATATCTTTCTTTCTTTCTTTCAACACACAGGCCATATCCCACCAAAGTGGGGTGGCCCAAAAGGAAAAACGAAAGTTTCTCCTTTTACATTTAGTAATAGATACAGGAGAAGGGGTTACTAGCCCCTTGCTCCCTCACAGGTATATACCATAATAAAATAAAGGAGCACTGTTGATGCTATAAATATGAATATTTTTAATGAGGCACTGAAATCTCTTACAATACACTATTAATTACCTTGAGTTGGGGTAACAGGTTGCTTCTTGGCCACGATGACAGGATTCTCATACTGTGTCTTTCTGTTCACATGGTCAATATAATATGTGCCATACTGGGGGTCATCTATTCGTTCCCAACCAAATGGTAGCTCATCCTCTCCACATTCCTCAGCATTTTGCTTCTGAACACGTGCTAGCCTTGGATCTAGCCATGAAGATGTGCCATTCATGTGACTGAAAAACAAAAAAATAAAGAACAAAATCAATATACCAGTAATCTTGCCAATAATCTCAATTTTCAAGAGAATCTTTTTACTTTTACCGAAAGTTAACTTCGGAGTTACACCTGTTAATAGTTCAAGGGATTATAACCCCCCTGCAGGCATCACTGGAAAAGAAATACAGCATTGAATTAACTATAAAGAGACAGTAGACATGCACGAAAATAATAAATAATGAATATAAGTAGATTTTTCTATAATTTATCTATCACCTCACCTTCCATGAATGCAAAATAGTGGTACTCCCTGGATGGTTCTTGTGTACAAACCTACTATATTTAGGAGAGTTGGAATGGATAGTGAGGCTCAGGTTAGAATACATAGGAAAGAAGGAGATTATTTCCAGTAAAAGTAGGCCTTAGACAAGGATGCGTGATGTCACCGTGGTTGTTCAATATATTTATAGATGGGGTTGTAAGAGAAGTGAATGCGAGGGTCTTTGCAAGAGGTGTGGAGTTACAAGATAAAGAATCAAACACAAAGTGGGATGTGTCACAGTTACTTTTTGCTGATGACACTGTTCTTGGGAGATTCTGAAGAGAAGTTGTAGAGGTTGGTGGATGAATTTGGTAGGGTATTGTAAAAGAAGAAAATTAAGTGAATATAGGAAAGAGTATGGTTATGAGGATAAAAAGATTAGGTGACGAAAGATTGGATATCAGATTGGAGGAAGAAAGTATGGAGGAAGAGGTGAATGTATTCAGATATTTGGGAGTGGACGTGTCAGCAGATGGGTCTATGAAAGATGAGGTGAATCATAGAATTGATGAGGGAAAAAGGGTGTGTGGTGCACTTAGGAGTCTGTGGAGACAAAGAACTTTGTCCTTGGAAGCAAAGAGGGGAATGTATGACAGTATAGTTTTACCAACACTCTTATATGGGTGTGAAGCATGGGTGATAAATGTTGCAGCGAGGAGAAGGCTGGAGGCAATGGAGATGTCATGTCTGAGGCCAATGCGTGGTGTAAATATAATGCAGAGAATTCGTAGTTTGGAAGTTAGGAGGAGGTACGGGATTGCCAAAACTGTTGTCCAGAGGGCTGAGGAAGGGTTGTTGAGGTGGTTCGGACATGTAGAGAGAATGGAACGAAACAGAATGACTTCAAGAGTGTATAAATCTGTAGTGGAGGGAAGGCGGGGTAGGGGGTCGGCCTAGGAAAGGTTGGAGGGAGGGGGTAAAGGAGGTTTTGTGTGTGAGAGGTTTGGACTTCCAGCAAGCATGCGTGAACGTATTTGATAGGAGTGAGTGGAGACAAATGGTTTTAAATACATGACGTGCTGTTGGCATGTGAGCAAAGTAACATTTATGAAGGGATTCAGAGAAACCGGCAAGCTGGACTTAAGTCCTGGAGATGGGAAGTACAGTGTCTGCACTCTGAAGGAGGGGAGTTAATGTTGCAGTTTTATAAACTGTAGTGTAAAGCACCCCTCTGGCAAGACAGTGATTGAGTGAATGATGATGAAAGTTTTTCTCTTTTGGGCCACTCTGCCTTGGTGGGAATCGACCGATGTGTTAGTAAAATAAAAATAAAGCTAAGAGATGTTAGATTGGAGTGGGTAAACACAGGTTGTTTATTTTTTTATTTGTCATGCTATTAGGGTGTGAACAAGTAAACATTTATAAAGGAATTCAGGTCAACTGGTTATTTGGAGGTAGGAGGCACAGTGCCTGCACTCACGAGGATGAGTGAGAATGTTGCTGTTCAAAGTGCCATTTGAGATGTGATGTCCACTCACTTTCGGCAAGACAGCTAGTGAACAAAAAATGTATGGAAGGGTTGCTGGAACTTGTAAAAATTTATAATAGAAACAGTCTACATAGAAAAATGACATAGAACTGATGAGAAAGAATTCACACCAGACAGAAAAAATGCATAAGGAACAAAACAACTATTCACAAAATTGAGAAAATCCTAAGTTTTTCTTCACATATACAAAATTCAAGCAAAAAAAAAACACACACACACACACACACACACACACACACACACACACCAATAACCGAGTCAATACTCACAAGAGATTCACATACAGATACTGAAAAAGAAATTAACAAATTCTGAAAGAACACTACAATTCAAGATTCAGCAATCCACTCGATGACAAGAAACTTGAGGACCCTGATACTGTACTTTCTTCATTACCTCTTCCCAACCAACAAATCATACATCTGAAATCCAGTAAGCACAAAACCTCTAGAATTTGAAGAAGGAATAGATAGTAAGCCCACACAAGCAGCACCTGAGCTGTATTCTGCATTCTCTAGAGAAAGAGCTTACATCTAGGAGAAATCCCACAGGCCCTAAAATGTGTAGACATAGTTCTCTTCACAAATGAGACAGAATAGAATTAGCATCACTCATAAAAATCTTGAAAAGGGTGAGATACCAATTACTGAGTTTATGGAAAAGCATGACCCAGGGAACAAGAAGCAATCAGGTTCAATCCAAGGAAGTGAACAGTAGCTCTAATTTCTTGAATCAACAGCCCTTTTATCAGTATCAAGGCAATCCATTAGTTACACTCATGGAGGAGTGAAATGTCAGTTTATATAATTGATATAATGAAAGGATTCTCCTAAACTATGTGTTTATTGAAATTTGGATGAGCATTAGGTATATACCTTGGATGAATTTCAAGTTTTTCTACTCCTGAAGTGCAGCTTTGATGCACTGAACATGTTTTCAGAGGAGTGACTGATGTGTGATCATTACTTAGAAGTAGCTAGTGGAAGTAATATGTAAGTGAACAATTACTGGAAGAAAGAGTAGTTAGTTTGAGAATAAACGATGATGTGTGGAAGGAGCTTGCAGTTATGTAGGTTTAAAATACACAGTTTAAAGTGTGCAGATGAGAACCTGCATGTGATTACAAGAAGAAAAAGAAAATAATGGTGGGATGAGGTTACAATAATGATAAACATAAAAAAAGATGGCATAGGAAAGATTTTTATGATGTATACATAATGCAAAGAAGAACTGCACAATTTTTTTTAAGAGTTACAAGGAGTGAAACAGTACAGTATATGAAACAATGAGTTAGGCAGTGCACCAAATTTTACTAAAAAATAATAGTTTTGAATGATATATCTCTCTTGATCCAAGGAAGGGGCACTATTTTTTTTTCCTTGGATGGAACCTGATTACCTCCTATTCCCCCAGGTGATGTATAACACGTAAAAGCTAAGCACTCCCCCACGAATAAAATCAATCTAAGATGTAACTAGGGCTAAAAAAAATAATGTCAGTAAGAATGAGTGTGATAAAAAAAATTTTTTTTATTATCATCATCACACTGGCCGATTCCCACCAAGGCAGGGTGGCCCGAAAAAGAAAAACTTTCACCATCATTCACTCCATCACTGTCTTGCCAGAAGGGTGCTTTACACTACAGTTTTTAAATTGCAACATTAACACCCCTCCTTCAGAGTGCAGGCACTGTACTTCCCATCTCCAGGACTCAAGTCCGGCCTGCCGGTTTCCCTGAACCCCTTCATAAATGTTACTTTGCTCACACTCCAACAGCACGTCAAGTATTAAAAACCATTCGTCTCCATTCACTCCTATCAAACACGCTCACGCATGCCTGCTGGAAGTCCAAGCCCCTCGCACACAAAACCTCCTTTACCCCCTCCCTCCAACCTTTCCCAGGCCAACCCCTACCCCGCCTTCCTTCCACTACAGACTGATACACTCTTGAAGTCATTCTGTTTCGGTCCATTCTCTCTACATGTCCGAACCACCTCAACAACCCTTCCTCAGCCCTCTGGACAAAAGTTTTGGTAATCCCGCACCTCCTCCTAACTTCCAAACTACGAATTCTCTGCATTATATTCACACCACACATTGCCCTCAGACATGACATCTCCACTGCCTCCAGCCTTCTCCTCGTTGCAACATTCATCACCCATGCTTCACACCCATATAAGAGTGTTGGTAAAACTATACTCTCATACATTCCCCTCTTTGCCTCCAAGGACAAAGTTCTTTGTCTCCACAGACTCCTAAGTGCACCACTCACCCTTTTCCCCTCATCAATTCTATGATTCACCTCATCCTTCATAGACCCATCCGCTGACACGTCCACTCCCAAATATCTGAATACATTCACCTCCTCCATACACTCTCCCTCCAATCTGATATCCAATCTTTCATCACCTAATATTTTTGTTATCCTCATAACCTTACTCTTTCCTGTATTCACTTTTAATTTTCTTTTGCACACCCTACCAAATTCATCCACCAATCTCTGCAACTTCTCTTCAGAATCTCCCAAGAGCACAGTGTCATCAGCAAAGAGCAACTGTGACAACTCCCACTTTGTGTGATTCTTTATCTTTTAACTCCACGCCTCTTGTCAAGACCCTCGCATTTACTTCTCTTACAACCCCATCTATAAATATATTAAACAACCACGGTGCCATCACACATCCTTGTCTAAGGCCTACTTTTACTGGGAAATAATTTCCCTCTTTCCTATGTACTCTAACTTGAGCCTCACTATCCTCGTAAAAACTCTTCACTGCTTTCAGTAACCTACCTCCTACACCATACACCTGCAACATCTGCCACATTGCCCCCCTATCCAGCCTGTCATATGCCTTTTCCAAATCCATAAATGCTACAAAGACCTCTTTAGCCTTATCTAAATACTGTTCACTTATATGTTTCACTGTAAACACCTGGTCCACACACCCCCTACCTTTCCTAAAGCCTCCTTGTTCATCTGCTATCCTATTCTCAGTCTTACTTTTAATTCTTTCAATAATAACTCTACAATACACTTTACCAGGTATACTCAACAGACTTATCCCCCTATAATTTTTGCACTCTTTTGTCCCCTTTGCCTTTATACAAAGGAACTATGCATGCTCTCTGCCAATCCCTAGGTACCTTACCCTCTTCCATACATTTATTAAATAATTGCACCAACCACTCCAAAACTATATCCCCACCTGCTTTTAACATTTCTATCTTTATCCCATCAATCCCGGCTGCCTTACCCCCTTTCATTTTACCTACTGCCTCACGAACTTCCCCCACACTCACAACTGGCTCTTCCTCACTCCTACAAGATGTTATTCCTCCTTGCCCTATACATGAAATCAGCTTCCCTATCTTCATCAACATTTAACAATTCCTCAAAATATTCCCTCCATCTTCCCAATACCTCTAACTCTCCATTTAATAACTCTCCTCTCCTATTTTTAACTGATAAATCCATTTGTTCTCTAGGCTTCCTTAACTTGTTAATCTCACTCCAAAACTTTTTCTTATTTTCAACAAAATTTGTTGATAACATCTCACCCACTCTCTCATTTGCTCTCTTTTTACATTGCTTCACCACTCTCTTAACCTCTCTTGTTCTGCATATACTCTTCCCTCCTTGCATCACTTCTACTTTGTAAAAACTTCTCATATGCTAACTTTTTCTCCCTTACTACTCTCTTTACATCATCATTCCACCAATCGCTCCTCTTCCCTCCCGCACCCACTTTCCTGTAACCACAAACTTCTGCTGAACACTCTAACACTACATTTTTAAACCTACCCCATACCTCTTCGACCCCATTGCCTATGCTCTCATTAGCCCATCTATCCTCCAATAGCTGTTTATATCTTTCCCTAACTGCCTCCTCTTTTAGTTTATAAACCTTCACCTCTCTCTTCCCTGATGCTTCTATTCTACCTTTTACTCTCAGTGTAGCTACAACTAGAAAGTGATCTGATATATCTGTGGCCCCTCTATAAACATGTACATCCTGAAGTCTACTCAACAGTCTTTTATCTACCAATACATAATCCAACAAACTACTGTCATTTCGCCCTACATCATATCTTGTATACTTATTTATCCTCTTTTTCTTAAAATATGTATTACCTATAACTAAACCCCTTTCTATACAAAGTTCAATCAAAGGGCTCCCATTATCATTTACACCTGGCACCCCAAACTTACCAACCACACCCTCTCTAAAAGTTTCTCCTACTTTAGCATTCAGGTCCCCTACCACAATTACTCTCTCACTTGGTTCAAAGGCTCCTATACATTCACTTAACATCTCCCAAAATCTCTCTCTCTCCTCTGCATTCCTCTCTTCTCCAGGTGCATACACGCTTATTATGACCCACTTCTCGCATCCAACCTTTACTTTAATCCACATAATTCTTGCATTTACACATTCATATTCTCTTTTCTCCTTCCATAACTGATCATTCAACATTACTGCTACCCCTTCTTTTGCTCTAACTCTCTCAGATACTCCAGATTTAATCCCATTTATTTCCCCCCACCGAAACTCCCCTACCCCCTTCAGTGAATAATTTTATAAGGACAATTTTACATTTGGGGATTTTCTTTCTTTTTGGGTCACACTGCCTCAGTGGGAGATGGCCGACTTGTTAAAAAAAAAAAAATTTTTACATTTATTGAAATCTTGTATAAGGGTGCACACTGAAGCATACAAGTGAATAAGTGAGTAAGGAAGCTTTGTTGCATTTATTAATTTAGAAAAGGCATGATAGGGTGAATAGGAGAGCAATGTGGCAGATGTTGCAAGTGTATGGAATAGGTGGTATGTTACTTAAAGCAGTTAAGAGCTTTTACGAGGATAGTGAGGCTCAGGTTAGCATGTGTAGGAGAGAGGGAAAATTATTTTCCAGTAAAAGTAGGCCTTACACAGGGATGCATGTCACTACAATTGTTTAACATATAGATGGGATTGGAAAAGAAGCGAGTGCTAGGGTACTGGGGAGAGCTGTGGGATTAAAAGATAAAAAATCCAACACAAAGTGGGAGTTGTCGCAGTTGTCTTTTGCCAATGACATGGTGCTCTTGGGAGATTCTGAAGAGAAAGCTGCAAAGACTAGTGGATGAATTTCAGAGGGTATGTAAAACAAAAAAAATTAAAAGTGAACATAGGAAAGAGTAAGAAAAAATTTAGGAAGTGAAAGACTGGATAACAGATTGGAAGGAGGGAGTACACAAAAAAGAGTCTTCAATAAAGGTAAAAGTGATGTTAAATGCTCATTTATCCATTTCATTACTCATTTATTTTTATTTCTCATTGTTTTCTGCATGTAAAACTATAGTTATTCTCTATAAAATGTATATTTTGTTAATATTTATGGGTGTCTGGAACGGATTAATTGGATTTACATTATTTTTAACGGGAAATATTGCTTCAGTTTTCATACAATTTGGTTTTCGTCCGACTTTCTGGAATGAATTAATCACGAAAACCGAGGTTTTGCTGTATGTAGGTTCATATGAACACAAATTAAATTGTAATAAAAAACTGTCAATGGATAAACAGATGCCGAGGGGTTCAGACTGCGGTTCGTAAACTGAGAGTCCGACACTCTACCGTCTAGACTTGCCCAGATTAATCTAGATGGTAGAGCGTCGAACTGTCAGTTTATGGACCGTGGTTCAAGCCCTCTTGTCCACCCCTCTGTTTGTTCATAGGTTTATGTATTAATGCTGCACAGTGTACAAGTTAAATAACTGCAACAACTCACAACCAGGGTTATTTTTACTGTACCTAATATATGACACTATACAGTTGTCAATGTTTTGGTCAATAGTTACATGGTGCAAATTTATATGGCTATAATATCTGCCTTAAGGTCAACACCCACACAGAAAATACTAATACTCACTCAATATAATATGGCTCTCCATTTTCAGTGTAAGCCTTCTCCCAGTTAAATGGTAGAGGACCCAGCTCTCCTGATGTGGGAGAATCTGGGGACTGCAGCTGTACCCCACCCTCCTTCCCCACCATATTCTGGGGCATGCCGGGTGGGCTGTAGAGTGTCCCTGATGAATATGGATGGCTAGGAGGTTCGGGAGGAATCTCTGTACTGGTGGTATTGGCAGCCATTGCTTCTACATTGGAGCGGTTACGTCGACGTTTTCCCTCTGAGCTGGGATGAGCACCAGGTAAGAGAGCAGTGCCTGCTGACCCTCGGGCCAAATGATCGGGTGGTAATGATGGAGGTTTCGGAGTACCGTAGTGGTTACCTAGGTATTAAAACCATATTAGCAAGAACATTTCAGCTATATTTAAGGAAAATTTTTAAATAATATTTTTCAAAAGATATAACACTTGTATTATTGCAATACAATATGCAGTTTCAAAGTTATTTCATACAAAAATGCTGATGAAAAGTAAATGCACGAGGAAAGGAAGCTTTGTTTAGTAATACAAACTCTTGTTAGACGAATCAAACATGCAAAACATGCAGAAAGCTAACACGTGCACTAAACTTATTAAAATGTAACAAAATCATTTAGATAAAAATACCTGCTCCATCCCCAATAACAGATTGCAGTGAAGAACCAAAGTCACTTGGAAGTGAGTTGGAGCGGTAATTTCCACCAGTTTCTAATGCAGAATGGTTACCAGTCTTACTAGAATTTTCAAATTTTGAGTTTAAGAACCTTTCAACATAACTCCTTTCATTTTCTGTATTGTCACTAAACTCAATCATAGGGGTTCGCTGGCGTCCAACATTCTTGTTAAAATTATTTTCTCTCTTAAACATATGCATGTCTTTCATTTTAGATCTGCGAGGGGCCTTCACAGGCATGCCTCTATAAAAAGCTCGCTTTTCTCTCTCTTGAGGATTTGTAACCAAACTAAATCGACATGGGGAATTTCTGCTAATAAATAAAGTTCTTTCTGGTGGAGGGAGTGGTCTTTGTTTTAATTCCTTTTCCTCTCCCTGATCATTATTTGGTCCCTCACAAATCTCTGTTGACTCACTGACTGAACTTAGGCTACTGACTTCTGAACTATCTTCAGATAATATTGTAGGATAAATGCACTTTTCACTGTTTGAAACACTGCTGCCACTTTGACAAAACCTACATACTTCACTTGACACAGTTTCAGCTTCTGACATATTTCTTTTAGCATCAATACAGTCATCTACAAGATGTAGACATGATTTATCATCATTTAGTATTTTTTGTTTTCTGGAGGCCCGATAACAAGACTTTTCTATACAAAAATTTAAATCACTTATCAATTCTGAACCATCAGGGCTCTGCCTTGCACCTAATGATCTACTGTCTGATGGATATGCTTTTATTGTATTTTTAAGGCCTTTGGGCTTATGAGGTAATAGAGGATGCAGTGTGTTTATTGAAGAATGAAATGTATGTTGTCTAAGAGGTCCTTTATTGATACTTCCCTGAATGTGATTCATAGACAGCTTCTCATGTACATTCACTAAACTTTTCACACTCAATGTGTTCCTATTGAGCCCATCATTCAGACTCTGCTTTATAGTTTTTGTACGTACTTTAGGAACACTTTCATGAGCATTGCTGAAGCTTAATGGGAGTTTACTCATATCTTTTAGGTGATCAGTATTATTTCCTGGAGTAGGAGTAACTGAAGCACTTTTATGTAAATGATCTACCTGTTCACTATTTATTTCTTCAGAATTACTTTGTCTCAAGGCTGCAGTATCTTCTACTTTTTGAATTTCAGTAATGTTCTTATCTCTACTATGTACAAATATCTCATTTAATCTTTTCTCATCTTTTAAGGACTTTTTCTTAAATTCCAGAATGTCAGTTTCCAAATCTGTGTTTGTCGATTTGGGTTGACAGTTTGTATCTTTTTTCAGTTCAGGAAAGGTTCTATTCAAACAGTTTCTAGTTGTTGTCCCTTCACATGCCTCCTCTTTAATGGACTGTGGTTTATTTAAACCAACGTTAGTCAACACACTTTTACTGTTCATAATCTGTGAAATTTTAGTATCTCCAGTTAAACCTGGCCCATGTGGTGAATCCTGGTGGCTAGAATTTTCTTTAAAGTTCTTTTGCGTCATATTTAACAGTGCATTGAGAAAATAATCTGGTTTGCTGGCATCTTTACAATAGTTATTTTTTTTATCATTCAAATGTGTACCAAATGTAGTATCCAGTTTGCTAGTATTTTCTACATTGTACTTTTGTCTATTTTTCACAATTGTACCAAATAGAGTATCCTCATTACTTGCATCTTTATGGCTGTCTTGTCCATTACTTGATTTATGTTCTTTAGTTGGTGCATCTTCATTATAGCTTCTCTGTTTTTCTTCCAAAAGGCAATTAAAAGATGTGTCCTGTTTTAAAACATATTTTTTATGGTTCTCTCGTCTCTCATTTAGAACAGTGGCAAGTGATGTGACCCATTTCTGTGAAGTTTGATCCAGGTTTACTGTTCTGGTATCAATAAAACCTTCACCAGTTAAAATATCTTTCTCCTTCAAAGGTGGATGTTCAATATTCGAGTCTGGGCATGTTGATGGGACACGTCCACATGTCTCTTCCTCTGTACTTTTAGCTATATTCCCTTTATTTAATAAAGTACCAGTTGCCTCTTTCCTTGAAATTTGGTCACTATTAATAACTAAAACAGGTGGTATTTCTGTTTTACTCCCCCAAACTTTCTTAGTATGACTATTTTTCATAAATTTTTTTAGTGATGAACTCCGTGGAGGAATCTTTGGTTTTTCCTTTAGTCTAAATTTCACTCCTGAAAACCTGTCAACAGAGATAGTATAATTTGAATGCTGGCTCTTTGTCTGGTTTTGCTGTGAATGGTTCACTTGACAGACATCATCAAAACATTTATCAAAGCTTGAGTCGTTTGCCAAGTCATCCAGGTGAATGCTGGACAAATCACTATCAGTTTGTGACATTACATCACCCACATCATTAGTGAACATACCAGATGAAGCACATACTGGTATTACTTTTGGCTGATATAAAGTAGAATGAAAGCCCTCATGAGAATCATTAAGTTTACATTCTGCATTTAAACCTTTCAAAATGTCTATATGTTGACTTGATGTTGAAGGAGAAGTCAACTGTATGGTTCTCTGTATATTACTCTGCACTAAGTCTTTTCTTGTGCCAAAATCATACACAACAGGATATCTACTGACTTGCACTTCAGGAGGAGGTGAGAATACAGGATGCATTGTACTACTTGGGACACCGTCTATTGTACTATCTAAGCACTCTTGGGATGCCGCCTCCATGGGTGGATCTACTAATTCTTCATTGGAAAATAAAGAAAGGTTATCAATTAAGTCAAACTTATTGTCAATAGGACAAAGGTTTTCTACTGATGAGTGCCTATTTTTTAATGGTTTTGGAAAGATGTTTGTACCACTCGCTGGTGAAGACAGATCTATGTTTTGTAAATAAAATTGGCTTGAGGCATGGTCTTTTGTACATTTAAAAAACTGATTGGGCGTGACCTCAGCATCCGGATCTACTGATTCCTCATTAGTAAATAAAGACAAATTATCATCAGGTTTAACATGATTTTCTAATGAAGATATATTGTGTCTATAAAGAGGATTATTTTGAGAGATGCCATCAGGATTACCTCTATACACACTTGGAATTATACTTAAGCCATCTGTTGTTTCTTCGCCAGAGAAAACAGATGAACTATCACTATCTTCTGAATTCTTGTTAGAAACTAGGGATTGATTATCACTGCCCAAAAGAGTATCACTTTCACCACTACTATCACCAAAGAATGTGTCTGCATCTGAATCTTCAGCATATAGTTCAACATCAGACAAACTTCCTCTATGTGGTTTTATACGAGGTTGTGTCAGGAGGGTTTGTGCTACAAGACTGCTTGCAGGTGAAGCTTTATATTTAGCATCTACAGCAAAAGAAATCAAACCCTTGTTTTTTAAAGGAGAATTTCTACTACGGATAGATGATCTCTGAATAGATCTACCTGCATGATGGCTCACTTTTCCAGATGTTTCTTGTGAAGCAGACATAAAAGCCTGTCCGTGCACCTCGTGCAAGGCTTTACGGTGTCGTTGACTTCCACGTCGTAAAAAATACTCCTTAATTTCAGTTGCACTGTAAATTCGGTTAAGATCCCGTAGTGAGGGACGCTGAACTCTTTTTAACAGACGACGGGGAAAAGTCTTAATCCTGTCAGAGGTGTGTTTTCCAAATCGCTGCTGCTTCATCGGTAAAGAAAAGGACCGTGAAAAGTTATTATCAAATGAGATTGGAGGATCTATTCCTGGTTCACTTTGTGGCTCACTAGGTGGAGTGTCATCACTAGGCAACCATGACCTCTTATAGTGGATGGTGTTAACTTCGGTAGACGACATGCTGGAGGAGACATTTGGAACAGATGGTATATGATGCTGGAGCCTATGTCTTGTTATGCATTCCACTGTCAGTCTCTGCTGCAAAGCTGAGGAGATGGGCGACAGCACAGGTGTTCCATATGCATGACCTGCAATCACATTACTATACCCTTCACCTAAAGAAATTCTCCAACTGTATTCCTGAATCTGACATACAAGCAATAACAGACCACACCTCATGCAAACTTAGCTACAAATGCAAATATACAATACAGTACCTTATTCAAATGTATATACTAGTTTTGTCTGTACTAACTGACTGGATGTGCTACATTACCTAAAGTATCATACACACATCATTTTGTACCTTCATATTGTTGGCTGCGTTGTGAGGTACGGTAAACATTGTACCTGTACAGTAGCTCTTTATAGGATGGTCTGTGCATGCTCTCCATCACAACATATACTGATTGTTCACCATTATCATGCTATCAGCCCATGTTGTATCTTATCTTTCATAAAAGTCTTTATCTCCTTGTGTTAAATAATTAACAATTTATATGTAGTACTTGCCAAGATAAACAGTGAAGTAAACAGTACAATGATTGCAAACAAACACACACACACCTTTGACATACCTTACCTTTGAAGAGTTTTGAGAGTTTAACTACTCTCGGAACCCGGCCATGGGCTAGGCTCGTCCAGTGCTTGCCTGATCAACCAGGCTGTGATGGATATGTGAGGCAGCAGGCTTCCAGCAGCAAAAGCCTGGTTGACCAGGCAAGCACCAGACGAGCCTAGCCTGAGAGTAATGAAACTCCCAAAACTCTTTAAAGGTATATCAAAGGTATAAAGGGCCATAGGGGTGTTGAGCCCTGGAAGTATTTATCATGTATCCTTCAGTTATACAGTTAATGTATACAAGCTTTTTTTAATTCTAGTAATGTAAGTGTGTCCCTTAACCTCACTTTTTTCCATTCATAGTTAAATTATTTACAAATCTCTGACACACTTAAAATATGCAATAAATGATTAACAGGTTTAGTTATGTAAAAGCTGCTTCACTGAAATAATTTTCTAATGGTTAAGAGTTTAAATTTGAGGAAAAATTATTAGTTACACAATGAGTCAAGTTCACATGCATAATTAGTCTACAACAGAATGTGTCATGAGACTAAATAAAAACAAACGAGAGTGCATAAGAGCATCATGCAGTGAAGGCAAGCAGTGAAGTGCAGCTGTGTGCTTGTGCAAGAATGAAATAAATGGAGACTCTAATCCTCCATGTATCTCACCTTCAAAGACTCCAGATTCTAGGAGGTTGCCAGATCTCTGGAGAGCACTGAATTCTTCCTTTGAAAGAAAAGTGTAATCTACTCCGTTGACTTCTCCCTGACGTGGTGTCCTGGTCGTCACGGGAACAGTGCGCAGGTACACGTTGTCGCGGATTGTATTCTGCAGTTCATGGTCTACACTACCCTTCTGGAACCGGGTGTTCAGGTACTGCCGCAGGTCACGTGTCAGGGACCCTGTTAGAGTACCATATATGCTGTAATTTGGATTCTAAGTTAATTATCAACTTTACTAATAGTCAATACATACTGGATATACATATATAGTACTGTACCAAGGTATTTTAAAAGCTAAAATCATATTAGCCAAAGCATTTTAAACATTAAATGAACATTAGTCCAACAAAATTAATATCAACTTCATCAATCTATTTGAAAACCAAAAGAACTGCTTAAAACACACTGGGGTAATGGAAGCTACTGCACCTGTATCAGGTTGTGACAAACTTCAAATAATACAGGGCATTCACATCTTACAAGCTGATAACATTACAGCTACAACTTACAAATTCAAATTACACACATCCACAACCAAATTTACCTGGAGATTACAATGGTGATTAACACCAACAAGTATGCTTAACAATTCACAAGTGGGCAAAATTATCTCTCAATCCACAGCAGGGTTTGAACCTACACATTCTGCATCAAACAGTAAGCCACTCAGCCAGATTCCAGATCTGGCTGAGTGTCATGCACATGGGGCCAGGAGCTAGAAATCGACCCCTGCAACCACAAATAGGTGAGCACACGCATGCACACACACACACACACACACACACACACACACATACATAAGAACATAAGAACGAAGGAACACTGCAGCAGGCCTACTGGCCCATGCGAGGCAGGTCCAAGTCTCCTACCGGCTTAAGCCAATGCACCCAACCTAGTCAGGTCAGGTCACATTGACTTAAGGGAGGAACACGGCAACCGACCTGGTAGCACAAGCTATCAGGTCTAACTCACACCCACCCACATCCACTCATGTATTTATCCAACCTATTTTTAAAGCTACACAACGTTCTGGCCTCTATAACGGTACTTGGGAGTTTGTTCCACTCATCCACAACTCTATTACCAAACCAGTACTTTCCTATATCCTTCCTGAATCTGAATTTTTCCAACTTAAAACCATTGCTGCGAGTCCTGTCTAGGCTAGATATTTTCAGCACACTATTTACATCCCCTTTATTTATTCCTGTCTTCCATTTATACACCTCAATCATATCCCCCCTAATTCTACGTCTTTCTAGAGAGTGCAGATTCAGGGCCCTTAGTCTATCCTCATAGGGAAGGTTTCTGATACATGGGATCAACTTTGTCATCCTCCTTTGTACATTTTCCAGAGAATTTATATCCATTCTGTAATAAGGTGACCAAAACTGTGCAGCATAATCTAAATGAGGCCTAACCAAGGATGTATAGAGTTGAAGAACAACCTGAGGACTCCTATTATTTATGCTTCTTGATATGAAGCCAAGGATTCTATTAGCTTTATTGCGAACACTTATGCACTGTTGTCTTGGTTTCAGATTACTGCTAACCAGAACTCCTAAATCTTTTTCGCAATCCGTAATATTAAGATCTACATTATTTAGTTTATATGTGGCATGGTTATTGTCCTGTCCAACATTTAGAACTTTGCATTTGTCTATATTAAACTGCATCTGCCACTTCTCCGACCACTGCATCAGTCTATTCAAATCTTCCTGGAGTGCTCGAATGTCCTCGTCAGAATGAATTCGACGGCCTATTTTGGTGTCATCGGCAAACTTGCCGATGTCGCTCTTTATGCCCTCATCTATGTCGTTTATGTAGATTGTGAACAGCAGGGGGCCCAACACTGACCCCTGTGGAACACCGCTCGTGACACTTCCCCACTCTGATTTCTCCCCATTTATGCAAACTCTCTGCTGCCTATTTGTCAACCATGCCTCTATCCAGGAAAAAATTTCTCCTCCTATTCCATGTGCTTTAATTTTCCTCAATAGTCTCTGATGTGGGACCCTGTCAAAAGCCTTACTGAAGTCCATATACACAATATCATATTCATTACCATGATCTACCTCCTCAAATACCTTAGTGAAAAAAGTTAATAAATTCGTAAGGCAGGAACGCCCCTTTGTAAAACCATGCTGAGATTCGTTGATTAATTTATGCTTTTCAAGGTGGCTACGAATTGCCTCGGCAATTATTGATTCCATAAATTTTCCCACTATAGAGGTTAGGCTTATTGGTCTATAGTTCGAAGCTAAGGACCTGTCACCTGTTTTGAAAATAGGTATCACATTTGCCATTTTCCACTTATCTGGCACCATGCCAGTTTGTAGTGATATGTTGAAAAGATTAGCCAAAGGTGTGCTAAGCTCCTCTTTACATTCCTTTAGAACCCTTGCATACAGTTCATCAGGGCCTGGGGATTTGTTAGGTTTTAATTTATCACACATATACACACATACACACACCACACAGGTGGCAACATATCAATAAATGCCCTAATACTGCATACAATTCTCTCATGTTATTACAAACTCCAAGTTACACACAACCACAACTTAGATGCCTGTGGAATTTATACTGTAAAAAAGTAGAGAGAGTAAGGAAAATAGAGAATACACATGAAATAGATACAGTACTATATTGAAGTCCATCTTGCTAACCACTCCAATATTGCAGCTGTGAAGTGGAGCAGAAGAACTATAGTAGTGTAAATTGTTCCCTAACCTCCAACCTTGTGAATGCAAAATTCCATAGATTTTTACATCAAATTTTGCATTTTTAGTGTCATTGCCGTAAGAGTTTATCCGTCAGTTTAGAAGATAGTTTTTTGTTTAAAATTGTTACACTGAAGACACTTTTAATTTCTGGGGTCACGACAATGGAAGGGATTAAAAGTAGTAGCAGATTTATTCGTCCAACAATATATCAAGCCCAGAAGGCAAGCCCAGTTAGGCAACTTTATTCCGAAACGTTTCGCCAACACAGTGGGCTTCTTCAGTCGACTGTAATAAAGTTGATAGAATTACCAACAATGTAAAGTAAAAGGACACAAGTGCAACTACTGTGACATTTTACTGTGGCTTCATCATCCATCAATCTTGTAGAATGTGATTGATGGACTGAACACATCGACTCCAGGCTGAGGGACTGATTACCTCAAACTCCTCCTCTCCTTACACCTTTCTACTTCCTTACACCTTTCTACTTCTTCAACTTGTCGGTTTTCAAAACCATTCGTCACATTTCTACTTTGTATTGGACTGATGAAGCCACTGTGGGCGAAACGTTTCCTCAATAAAGATTCCCATATGTTGCACAAGTGTCTCAATCTTCAACTTGTCGGTTTTCAAAACCATTCATAACTGCCTAGTAGGGTTATGGAAACTAGGACCTTGGGTAGTTTCAAATTTAGGTTGGATAAATACATGAGTGAGAGGGTTGGATTTGAATGGGACTTGCTCATGAGTGAATGGAGTTATCAGGGCTTGTTTCTAGGGTAGCCCTGCCAATTATTATTATAATCAAGGGGGAAGCGCTAAACCCGGAGGATTATATAGCGCCTGGGGGGGGTGTGGAAGGCATTCAGGCTTAATTCGGGGAACTGGAGCACAGATCCAATTCCCTAAATCAAGAGCCCCTCACCAACATCAAGGAACCTTCCTTGAGGGGTAGCCCTGCCAAGTATGGGCCAAAAGGCCTGCTGCAGTGTTCCTGTTTCCTTATGTTCTTATGGACCTGCCTAGTGTGGGCCAACAGGCCTGCTGCAGTGTTCCTTCTTTCTTATGTTCGTATGTTGTGAAGGGTTACTGAGATGCTTAAAAATGAGCAAGTCACAAGTTAAAATAATTTACACCGATTACCAACAAAAATCAGAAATAAAATATTCATGATATTCGTGGTCATTAATATGAAAAAAATTTATTTCTGATGAAGATAAATGAAATTGAATATTAAAATAGTATAAAATACCGACAGGTTGTTAGGTAAGACACATATGCAACAGTTAGGTATCTTTATTTCCAAACGTTTCGCCTACACAGTAGGCTTCTTCAGTTGAATACAGAAAAGTTGACAGAAGAGACGTGAAGACGATGTAATCAGTCCATCACCCTTGAAGTTTTGAGGTGGTCAGTCCCTCAGTCTGGAGAAGAGTTGTTCCAGACTGAAACAACATGGGGTTGAAGTGACAGGATGGAGCGTTATATACCGCCAGGTGAGATGTAGGCCACAGGTCGAGGTAAGAATGTAGTCGTTGGGAGGTCACGTCACTTCAACTCCATATTGTTTCAGACGATGGAACAACTCTTCTCCAGACTGAGGGACTGACCACCTCAAAACTTCAAGGGTGATGCACTGATTACATCGTTATGTCCTAGAATTTGTATTGATAAAGCCACTGGATGGCGAAACGTCTACAATAAAGATACCCAGATGTTGCACATGTGTCTTAATTTCATAAATGAAATTGCAAAAATTTAAAATATTTTTTTATACACTCGCAAAATCCAAGTCTAAACCCACCTGTAGAACTGGCCAGCTAACAGCCATCACAACCCAGCTTAACCGTGCTCTTCAAACGAAGTTTTTTTTTATCTTAGCTTAGGAAGCAATCATCTTTTGCCATTAAGACACCACAGTCGGTAGCAGCGCTCATGATACAGACCCGTGTCGGTGATTTTCACTAATACACATAAAATGTTTGCAGAAATGATGACTGCAAAAACGCGCGTCCAACACAGGGACGATGTCGGACGCCTCACGAAATTCAGTGAGGTTAAACTGGTGATTAAAGAAGACGATTTAAGACGGAGAAAATGCATAGAAGTTGCCCTAATTACTGTCTGTAACACTATAAAGCAAAAGTCCAATAGTTACAGTATCTCAAAATTGCTAATCAACAGGATATTGCCCATTCTGGAAACTGCTGTAACATGATATCAAAAGGCCCCTCTGTAGCCATTCGTCTCCACCACCACCACTACTACTACTACCACCACCACCTCCACCACGATGCTGTGAACACTAACTCCAAGGCCGAGGGACTGATTACCTCATCTTTTGTATATAGTTCTACTGTCTTCCTATTATGTCCTAGAATCTGTATTGATAAAGCCACTGGATGGCGAAACGTCTACAATAAAGATATCCAGATGTTGCACATGTGTCTTAACTTTCATATTGTCGGTATTTTATACCTTTCTTGCACAACATATGCAACAGTTAGGTATCTTTATTTCGAAACGTTTCGCCTACACAGTAGGCTTGTGATGAATGGTTTGTGATGAATGGTTTGAAAAACCGACAAGTTGAAGATTGAGACACAGTAGGCTTCTTCAGTCGAGTACAGAAAAGTTGATAGAAGCAGAAGAGACTTGAAGACGATGTAATCAGTCTATCACCCTTAAAGTTTTGAGGTGGTCAGTCCCTCAGTCTGGAGAAGAGACTATGGAACAATGCTCTTCTCCAGACTGAGGGACTGACCACCTTAAAACTTTAAGGGTGATGGACTGATTACATCGTCTTCAAGTCTCTTCTGCTTCTATCAACTTTTCTGTACTCGACTGAAGAAGCCTACTGTGTAGGCGAAACGTTTCGAAATAAAGATACCTAACTGTTGCATATGTGTCTTACCTAACAACCTGTCGGTATTTTATACCATTTTAATGTTCAAATGAGAATCTTGAAGAACAGGAGGAGAATGAGGTAATCAGTCTCTCAGCCTTTAGTCGATGTGGTCAGTCCATCAATCTTGAATAGAATACGGCATAAGTGCGGAGAAGAGCTTATAAACCGTAGGCAGGAGAGGTGCAGCAGTCGTAGGTGGTGTCATATTTGTTCAATGTGGAAGCAGGTCGTGCCCAAGGGTTAGGCAAGCGAAGAATTCCCAAGTATTAAAATCCCAAGAAGTTGCAGTGTCTGACAGGATTGTAGATCAATGGTTCAGAGAACCGACAAGTTGAAGACGTCACTCGTGGCGAAACGTTTCCTTTAATAAATGTCCTGAACTATACATAAGTGTCTTTCCACAGAAACGTTGGAGATAAATGGTATAAAATACTGACACGATGGAAACAAACGCAAAAACAGGATAATGTCACTTGTTTGCGAAAGGTAGTTAATAAAGGATCGCATTATACTTATTTTGTGCGTTTATTTTTCCAAGGATAAACGTAACTGACTCACGAAATCGTAATGACACAATTCAAACTCCACCCGTGGTATGGTTTATCAACGTAACTGCTGTTCCCGGTTCAGTGGTATTATGTTGAAAACGAGGGTTCCATATTTCACTACCACAGACACTTACGTATGAAGTGTAACCCAGCCATGATGTGCTCCATACCACGTCTACAAGCAGACTGTACATGATGCACACATTGGACACCCACCAATGTTACCTCATCTCTCACTTCGCCAACTGAGGACGCTAAATCAGGTACCTTGACCACTGATATCAGACCCAGAAGTGACCCGAGTGTATCAGATCATAAAAGCCATAAAGCAGCATCACCTCTTTATTAACAACAAAATATAATTTTACATTATAAGCAAATACTGTAAACACGTGTATTAGAAGTATGTATGGAGCATAACAGAGTACTACACTAGGCTTATTAGCCTATGCTTGGCACATCTCACTCTCACCTAACGTGCAACATTTGGATGTCTTTCGTATTAATGCTTGATTGTGTTAGAAACAGCGATTAATGATGATTCAAGCTGTTTCTAACACAATCAAGCATTAATACGAAAGACATCTAAATGTTGCACGTTGGGTGAGAGTGAGATGTGCCAAGCATAGGCTAATAAGCCTAGTGTAGTACTGTTATGCGAACAAACGAACGCTAGTACAGGTAAGATCCCAAATGGGATGAGCGGGGAAGACGGGACAGACGAAGAATAGTGCTGGAGAGGAGTGTTCTTAGTCGTAGAAATAGAGCCAGGGCTTAACCCAGCAGCGAAGGCGATCGTGGGACAGATATTAAGAGAAATTCAGGCTCTTCTATTGGGACTCCGGTGGGGTGAGCGGGAAGGACGGGACAGGCAAAGATTAGCGCTAGAGAGGAGTGTAGAATTGAGCCATGTCTTAACCCTAAGCTAAGGCGAAAGCGGGTCAGAGAATGGTACCTGTCAGAGAATCCAAGGTTATTTGTGGTATAAACCTTGGTAATAAATACCGACAAGTTGGTTTAGAAAGACACGTAAGCAAACACGTAAGCAAGACACGTAAGCAAACATATTTCTAATAAATATGTCATAGTGTGTGTTTACGTGTCTTTCTAAACCAAGGTTATTTGTAAATAGGGTTAGGAGCAGGATCATACAAGGAGTAGAAAAGGTTGGGTTGGTTTGTGGGTCTGCGAATGTCTTCGTCAAGGAGAGAGGTCCAGTAGTCGTGTCGTGTCTCAAGTTTGTCTATCTGTCTGTCACTGAGCGTCTTCCAGTACAGATTCAGCGCAGGGATGTCTAATTGGGCATGGAGAGACTCGCTTGTGGCGAAGTCTTCCCATCTGACATCAAGCACCCAGCCCAGCGCCTTGTTCTGGACACGCTGCAGTTTAAGTAAGTTCGTTTTAGCTGCAAGAGAGAGGGCTAGAGGAGAGTAAGTTATCAGAGGACGTATTAGGGATTTGTAGAGGTGTAGTTTGGTGCGTTGGGAGGCATGTTTCAGCTTGTAGAGGCCCGCAAGGGCCTTACTAGCTATTGCATGTCTTGAGTGAATGTGTCCGTGTAAGCGAAGAAGGTATTCAAGATTAACGCCAAGGACAGTGACGGATTGTGTGATGGGGATGTAAGTGCGGGTGTCAGTTGTTCTGAACTCGACAGGTAATGGAGGATCACGTTTCCTGTAGTTAAAATATGTAATGCTGGATTTAGCTGCATTGGTTTTGATCCTCCATTTTTGTTCCCAGATGGCTATCCTGTCGACCTTATTTTGTGTTGTGTGTGAGTGTATCTATATTGGCATGAGTGATAAGTTGTGTAATGTCGTCTGCATAGGCTAGTGTGATGGAGTTTTGGCATACAGGTGTTGGAATGTCGTTAGTGTATAAAATGTAGAGGGTAGGGGAGAGGACAGATCCCTGGGGTACTCCAGCATTTAGTGTGAAGTAGTCAGAGTAACAGCCTTGGAATTTTATTCTCATGGTACGGCCGTCTAGGAAGTTGCAGAGGAGTTTACTAGTGAGAGGCAGGTTAAAGTTAGTGCAGAGTTTGTACTTGAGCCCTTCGTGCCAGACAGTGTCAAAAGCTTTTTCAACGTCTTTTGCAACCAGGGCTGTCCTGTTTCTTTTTGTGTTTATGTGGATGTAGTTGAGAATGATGTTAATGGCATCCTGTGTGGATGTGTGTGTTCTGAAGCCAAACTGGCCATCAGAAAGTAGAGAGTTGTGTTCCAGGTATCTGCGAAGGCGATGGTTGATGAGTTTTTCAAAGAGTTTTCCTCAAGTTTCGAGGAGGCTGATAGGGCGATAGTTTCTAGGATCAAAGTGGTCTTTTTTTTGGGTTTAGGAAGGAGGACAGCAGTAGCAGCTTTGAAGAGGGAAGGGAAGTATCTAGAGGCAAGGGAAGCATTGAGGAGGTTTGTGTAGGCAGTAATGATAGAGTCAGGAAGGTGTTTTAGGATAATATGGTTTAGGCCAGAGGCACCAGGAGCCTTGGGAGGAAGGTGTCTGAGGAGAGTTTTAATGTCTGTGTTGGTGAAAGGAGTGTCGAGTTCTTGGGAGGAGGTAAGAGAGTCTAGATGTATGTGGCTATCTGGTGTTGTTTCTTGTGTGTGTGCAGTGTTCCAGTGTTCTATGTTCTGAATGTGTTGAATAACGTTAGGGTGAGGGTGAAAAATGTTCTCCCAGATGTGTTTGAAGATGTTGGTAGCAGCCTGCGGGTCTGAGATGTGTGTGTTGTTGTGGGTGATGTGTTTGAATTTGTTTGAGGGAGTTGTGCCTCTGATTTTTTTGATAAAGTTCCAGAAGGCTTTAGTGTTTTTAATACGCTGTTTGTCTGCTTGTTGTACGAGTTGTGACCAGTGATTGTTGTGGTCTTGGTCTAGACTGTGTAAAATGTTGTTTCTAAGGTAAGTGAGATCTAATCGGACTTGATTAAATCTGTGTGTGTTGTAGAGGAAGCGGTTGTGGTAGCAGATTATTAGTCTTCTTGTTCTGATTGAGGGTTTGAAGAAATAACGAGTGGTGTGAGTTTTCTTTGGTATTGCGGTGTTGGCTGCTTGTGTAATGGTGTCCTGGATGAGATCAAGTTGAGTATCGATGTCAGAGATAGGTTTGTTGTTGTAGTCATAGGTGAGGTTAATATTGTCTATATGTTGCTTGAAAGCATTCCAGTCAGAATTCTTGTAGGAGAAGGAAGGTGTGGTGGGTTGGAGGAGATGTGTAAGATGACTGGGATGTGATGAGAGCCTGTAATAGGGCCAGGTGAGATGTAGTGTTGAAATAGAGAGCTGGCTCGGTTTGCCAAAATGATGTCTGGTTTGCCTTGGCCCGTGTGGTTGTAGAAGGTGTTGAAGTCTGGGCCGAGATGAACTAGGTGTTTATGGTTTGTGAAGTTGAGTAATTGGTGACCAAGTTGGTTGTTACTGGTGTGATGGAAGGCAGTGTGTTTGGCATTCATGTCAGCTAGTAGGTATGTTGGTGTAGTTGAAGACTAAGAAGAGGTCATGTATGTTGAGAATAGTGTTTGGGCGAGCATAGGTGGTGAAAAAGATAAAGGGGCCAAGGTGGGTGTGTATTCTGACTGAAAGACAGTGTTGGTGAATAAAAGGGGTTGGGAGAAATTCGTGTTTTATGTTGGATTTGACAAGGATGGCAACCCCATCGTGGGGATCATAGGGGGACTGTAGTGCAGTATAACCATAATGGCGGATACGTTGAGGGGCTTTGAGGCAAGTACTGTTTAGCAAAACAATATCTGGCCTCTCTGCTTCAAGGAGCTCGGCCAGTAGGTGTCTAATTGTATAGTAAGAACGTACGTTGAACTGAATCACTTTAAACATGATTTAATGGTTTTGTCATAGCAAAGTTAATGTCGGGGGAGGAGTTTGGATTAAAGCTGATAGTGGTGCCGATGGCACCACTATCATGGGCCTGTTGTGCGTCAGTGTTGAGACTTAAATATTGTCGGAAGGAGAGGTGCAGAGTAGTGGTAGTGAGAATGTAGCCTCTGAGAGGTCACGTCCATCTCAAATCAAACAATTCTCACTTAAAAAAGTTGTCCATGGTGTTTTCTCTTGTGTACCAAGATGCCATTGTGTGAATATCAAAATGGTATACAATACCGACAGGGTGGTAAGGCAACTTTATTCCGAAACGTTTCGCCTACACAGTAGGCTTCTTCAGTCGAGTACAGAAAGTAGGCAGGAGTAGAGATGTGAAGACGATGTAATCAATCCATCACCCTTGAAGTCGTAGATTTGAGGTTGTCAGTCCCTCAGCCTGGAGAAGTTCTGTTCCAAAGTCTGGAACTAACTGAAGATCAAGCGTCAGCGTTGAGACTTCAAGGGTGATAGACTGATTACATCGTCTTCACATCTCTACTCCTGCCTACTTTCTATACTCGACTGAAGAAGCCTACTGTGTAGGCGAAACGTTTCGGAATAATGTTGTGTGTCTTACTTACCAACCTGTTGGTATTGTATACCATTCTGATATTCAGGTTCCTAGCTGTTTCACCTACATACATGTATATCTTGAAAAATTTAGACATGTGCAACATCTGGGTATTTTTATTGTAACGTTTCGCCAACTAGTGGCTTCATCAATACAAATTCTAGGACATGATTAGAAGACAGTAGAACTACAGTGGTCCCTCGCTTTTCGTAGTTCTCGGCAATCGTAAATTTCGCCAATCATAGGGGTATTTTTGTATAAACATGGACTCGCTTTTCATAGGTTGACTCGCGAATAGTAGTTCGAATAGTAGTTCGTCCAGGACGCTTACGCACAGTGTGAGCCGGGGAGGCCTCCCTACCCAGCCAGTCTGGCATTGTTTACCAGTGAGTGAAGGTCCCCTCAAGTGCTCCTACGACCCTGCTCCTGGACCCCCGCATAACGATATTATTTCAATCCAGAAGTCTGTTTGGGTGCCGTTATAGACCGAATTTGTTCCCATAAGAAATATTGTGAATTAGATTAGTCCATTTCAGACCCCTAAAAATACACCTACAAAAGCACTTACAAAAATAAACTTACATAATTGGTCGAGTTGGGAGCTGATCGTTATCCGGGGGTCCACTGTATTTCATAATATTCCACTCATTTTAGTGCTTGCAAGTACTAAATAAGCTACAATGGCTCCAAAGAAAGCTCCTAGTGCCAAGCCTGTGGTAAAGAAGGTGAGAAATATGTACAGTGACAAAGTCTTGTACCATTTTAGGGAAGTGTTAAAGAGACGCCAGAAACAGAGCTCTCTCCACAGTTACTTTGCGAGACAGGACTAGAGTGACTCTCAAGGTGGTCCTAGTGGCATTAAGAAACAGAGAAGAGAAGCAACCCTAGAAAAGCAAATGGTACCTGAGGTGTTGCTGGAAGGGGATTCCCCTTCCAAACTGTAAACAATCCAATCTCTCTCCTCCTCCAGTCTCCCATACACTAAGAAGAATCTCCAATAAAGGTAAGTGTTATGCTGTTAATGTTTCATTCATCATTTCCCATTGTATTGTTTATGTACTACATGTATATTTCATGTAAAAAATTTTTTTGTTTTAATACTTCTGAGTGTCAGAAACGGATTAATTGTATTTACATTATTTCTTATGGGGAAAATTGATTCGCAAATCGTAAATTTCGTTTATAGTAGCTCCTCCAGGAACGAATTAATTACGAAAAACGAGGGACCACTGTATATACAAAAGATGAGGTAATCAGTCCCTCAGCCTTCAAGTAGGTGTTAAGAGCACGTGGTCGTGAAGATTCTGGACCACAAGCAAGAAGGCTGCTGCTTTTTATACTGGCGGAAGATGTTGCACACGTGTCTAAATTTTTTAACTTATTGGTATTATTTACCGTTCATGTACTACATATATCTTGTCACAGCCTCCACAAGGTATAGTATAAACTCTTGCATTGACTGGTTCATGGTGGTTAGATCCCTTATGGAAGTGCTGGATGCGATGGTGACTCAAGTGTTAGTTTGTGTCAGTACCTTGGAAACGTTCGATGCAACCTGGCTTTAAATTAAGACACATGTGCAACATCTGGGTATCTTTACTGTAGACGTTTCGCCACCCAGTGGCTTTATCAGTACAAATTCCAGGATATAGTGAAGGTTTTGTACATGTCCTCAGAATCAAGATTCCATGATGTTGCAATGTCTAACAAGTTGTACAAAAATGATATACAATATCAACAAGATTAAATTAAGACACATGTGGACATAAATGGTTCTCTGAACCATTTATCTACACTCACCCAGCCATATGCACTCTTATACCTGTCCTGCTTACCGTTAATTACTTAAAGCATTACACAATAACAATACTTGGCAGCTTGTTACTCGATTAATTAACCAGATCTCGCCTGTAGTTGCTCCAAATCCGAATTTATACAGCTTCATTATCGTTTTAAACAGTTCTGTCGTGGTTAGACATGCTACAACCTTTATTAAAGGGGATACCATTATATAAAGCTACCTAGGCTGGACTCGCTGACCTGAGTGTCGCTGCATTGACCACTGCATGTGAGGGTGTTTGGACCACGATAGCAGTGATCAGGACGAGACCACCACAGTAGTGACCAGGACGAGACAACCCCAGTAGTGACCAGGACGAGACCACCACAGTAGTGACTAGGACGGAACCACAACAGCTACCCCGTGTTGTGAGGGTGCCTGGACCACCACCACAACAACTACCCAGTGTTGTGAGGGTACCTGGACCACCACCACAACAACTACCCAGTGATGTGAGAGCACCTGGACCACCACCACAACAACTACCCAGTGATGTGAGGGTGCCTGGACCACCACCACAACTACTACCCAGTGTTGTGAGGGTGCCTGGACCACCACCACAACTACTACCCAGTGTTGTGAGGGGTACCTGGACCACCACAACAACTACCCCGTGTTACGAGGGTACCTGGACCACCACAATAACTACCCCGTGTTGTGAGGGTACCTGGACCACCACCACAACTACCCAGTGCTGTGAGGGGTACCTGGACCACCACAACAACTACCTCGTGTTACGAGGGTACCTTGACCACCACAACTACCCTGTGTTGTGAGGGTACCTGGACCACCACAACAACTACCCCGTGGTGTGAGGGTACCTGGACCACCACAACAACTACCCCGTGTTGTGAGGGTACCTGGAGAAGCTATCAACCAGGGGTCACGTGAGAGGGTCAGGCAGGAAGTGCCTTTCTCTAGCAGCTTTCCATAACGTTCAAGTTTCACCCAGCGACCACTTGTGCCCCCAGGATGTTAGTGCCGGCGGCTGCCACACACCCACACTACCGCCCCAAGATTGTGCTTGCCCGCCCCATCAAAATATATACAAAGTACTATGAGATGTGATATTTCAGGTGAATTATTATTTAGTAGTAGTAATATTAATAGTTGCAGTAATGGTAAAGATGTGCCCTGTGGCCTGGTGGCTAAAGCTCTCGCTTCACGTGGCGAGGGTCTGGGTTCGATTCCCAGTGAGGGTAGAAACATTGGGCGTGTTTCTTTACACCGGCTGCCTATGTTCTCCATCAGTAAAATGGGAACCTGGATGTTAGTCGACTGGTGTGAGTCGCATCCTAGGACAAAACTGGCCTAATTTGCCCGAAATGCTCCTCATAACAAAGGGCTTTCTATATAGTAGTATGTTACTTATGTCAGCTAGGACTGTATACCTTGTACATGTACTTGTAGAAATAAAGATACTATAACCACACTTATATATAAGTGCCGGGGAATCGAACCCGTGTTGCTTTAGCCCAACTCGTGGGAAGAGAGCGAAAATCCACGACGCTCTAAACCACTGGACCATACAATCCTACTAGGGTTGTTTGATTTGTTATTAATACCACTTGCTGGTGGTCACGAGCAAGTGGTATTAATAACAGTTTTACCTATTTTGGCTTTAATAGCAACACTCATCTTGCCGAATAAGGCAAAAATCATTCTGAACTTAACGAAAAAAAATATATTTCATTGTGTTTGTTTATTATTAAATTACTGTAAACTTATCTAAAATACATTTAGTAGGATTAGGCTAAATTAAATTACGCTTGTTATAATAAGGTTAGGTAAGTTATCTAAGGTTCTTTTGGTACAAAATTATTTTTTACATTAACATAAATTAAAAAATATATATCTTTAAACATATAAGAAATTTTTTAGAAAGGACTTAATTTTAAACGAGGTCTTGCTAACTGGCCAATTTTACCTATTCGGCACGACACACACACACACACACACACACACACACACACACACACACACACACACACACACACACACACACACACACACACACACACACAGCAAAGTCATGAAGATTGGGGAAGGGCAAAGAAGGCCGCAGACGGAGTACAGTCTAGGGGGTCAGAGACTACAAACCTCACTCAAGGAAAAAGATCTTGGGGTGAGTATAACACCAGGCACATCTCCTGAAGCGCACATCAACCAAATAACTGCTGCAGCATATGGGCGCCTAGCAAACCTCAGAACAGCATTCCGACATCTTAATAAGGAATCATTCAGGACCCTGTACACCGTGTACGTTAGGCCCATATTGGAGTATGCGGCACCAGTTTGGAACCCACACCTAGCCAAGCACGTGAAGAAACTAGAGAAAGTGCAAAGGTTTGCAACAAGACTAGTCCCAGAGCTAAGAGGTATGTCCTACGAGGAGAGGTTAAGGGAAATCAACCTGACGACACTGGAGGACAGGAGAGATAGGGGGGACATGATAACGACATACAAAATACTGAGAGGAATTGACAAGGTGGACAAAGACAGGATGTTCCAGAGATTGGACACAGTAACAAGGGGACACAGTTGGAAGCTGAAGACACAGATGAATCACAGGGATGTTAGGAAGTATTTCTTCAGCCACAGAGTAGTCAGTAAGTGGAATAGTTTGGGAAGCGATGTAGTGGAGGCAGGATCCATACATAGCTTTAAGCAGAGGTATGATAAAGCTCACGGCTCAGGGAGAGTGACCTAGTAGCGATCAGTGAAGAGGCGGGGCCAGGAGCTCGGACTCGACCCCCGCAACCTCAACTAGGTGAGTACAACTAGGTGAGTACACACACACACACACACACACACACACACACACACACACACACAGGAAAATTAAATCGGATGTGGATCAAGCAGGACTACAAAGAGAACTGGACAGGCTACAAGCCTGGTCCAACAACTGACTCCTCAAATTTAACCCCGCCAAATGCAAAGTCATGAAGATAAGGGAAGATCGCAGACAGAGTGTAGGCTAGGTGACCAAAGACTGCAAACCTGTCTCAAGGAAAAGGATCTTGGGGCTAGTATAATACCGAGCATATCTGAGGCGAACATAACCAGATAACTGCTGCAGCATATGGGCGCCTGGCAAACCTGAGAATAGCACTCCGATATCTCAGTAAAGAATCGTTCAAGACTCTGTACGCCGTGTACGTCAGGCCCATACTGAAGTATACAGCACCAGTTTGGAACCCACACCTGGTCACGCACGTCAGAAATTAGAGAAAGTGCAAAGGTTTGCAACAAGACTAGTTCTACAGCTAAGGGGAATGTCCTACGAAGAAAGGTTAAGAGAAATTGGCCTGACGACACTGGAGGACAGGAGGGTTAAGGGAGACATGATAACTACAGACACAATCCTGCGAGGAATTGAGGAGGTAGACAGAGAAACAAGGGGTCACAATCGGACTCAGATGAGTCAAAGGGATGTTAATAAGTATTTTAGTTACAAAATTCACAGGAAGTGGAATAGTCTGGCAAGTGATGTAGTGGAGGCAGGAAACGTACATAGTTTTAAGATGTGGTTTGATAAAGCTCATGGAGCAAGGAGAGAGGACCTAGTAGCGATCAGTGAAGAGGCAGGGCCAGGAGCTATGAATCGAACCCTGCAACCACAAATAGGTGAGCGCGCGGGCGCGCGCGCACACGGTTCAGGGAGAGTGACCTAGTAGCGACCAGTGAAGAGGCGGGGCCAGGAGCTAGGAATCGACCCCTGCAACCTCAACTAGGTGAGTACACACACACACACACACACACACACACACACACACACACACAGGTAGTACTGTCAGTATATAGACACGGAGAGGTACCACACTGTTAACCTCCAAGAAGATATAAACCAAGTTTTCCAATGGGCAACAGAGAACAATATGATGTTCAATGAAGACAAATTCCAACTACTCCGTTATGGAAAACTGGAGGAAATAATAACTAGAACTGAGTATACTACAAACTCCAATCACACAATAGAGAGGAAAAGTAATGTGAGAGACCTGGGAGTGGTAATGTCAGAGGATCTCACCTTCAAGGATCACAACAATGCCACTATCACATATGCTAGGAAACTGATAGGATGGATAATGAGAACATTCAAGACAAGAGATGCTAAGCCAATGATCCTTTTTAAATCACTTATTCTTTCTAGGGTGGAATACTGCTGTACATTAACATCCCCATTCAGGGCAGGTGAAATTGCAGAGCTGGAGAATGTGCAGAGAACCTTTACTGCACGTATAAGTTCCATCAAGCACCTTAACTACTGGAAGCACTTGACTTGTACTCACTAGAGCGCAGGCGAGAGAGATGTATCATAATCTACACCTGGAAGATTCTGGAGGGGCTGGTCCCTAATTTGCACACAGCAATCACTCTATACGAAAGCAAAAGACTTGGCAGGCGATGCAACATACCCCCAGTGAAAAGTAGGGGCGTCACTGGTACAGTAAGAGAAAACACAATAAGTTTCCGGGGCCCAAGACTGTTCAACAGCCTCCCACCAGCAATAAGGGGCATTACGGGAAGACCCCTGGTTGTCTTCAAAAGGGAGCTGGACAGATACCTAAAGACGGTGCCGGATCAGCCGGGCTGTGGTTCGTACGCTGGATTACGTGCGGCCAGCAGTAACAGCCTCGTTGATCAGGCCCTGATCCACCGGGAGGCCTGGTCGTGGACCGGGCCGCGGGGACGTTGATCCCCGGAATTCCCTCCAGGTAGACAGTATCTTCAACAGGTGGCAGATTAACCAGGCTGATGGATTTGTGGGGCAGCGGGTCACCAGCAGCAACAGCCTGGTTGACCAGGCAAGCACCAAACGAGCCTGGCCCATGACCGGGCTCCTCGAGTAGAAAAACTACCTCACCCCCGCTGCCCGGTCCATTACCAGGTTTCGCGATGGATCAGGGCCTGGTCAACCAGGCTGTTACTGCTGGCCACACGCTTCGGACTACCATCGCACTCAATGCTTCGTAGTCAAATAAAACGTGAAATAGGTCGAGGAAAGCAGACACTGTTGCCGTGGAGACTTTTTGTATACTATATCACTCCAAACAGGTGTAGCGCCGGAGATGCGCAAGATGGCTTGCTGTAATTCATATCTTTAAATCAAAGGATACGTAATTACCTCAAATACTGTCCAATAAGCGTGACTTCAATAATAGGCAAATTATTAGAGTGCATTATAGCCGATATAATAAGCCACCTTGATAATGATAATATGATTCATGATATTCAAGACGGATTCGCGGTCCCCTTTTATAGTTTTTATAGGAAACTATAAAAAAAAGAATTACAAGAAATTACATGAATGTACCACCATCTTGAAGCCATGATGGACTGGAAACAAAACCAGTGGCTGGCTCAAAGCCACAGATATTAAGACCAACAAAAATACTTCCAGCACAGCAACAAATAACATAAAATCATTTGGATTTACAAACATACATGGTTTTAAAACGTGTAACAACAAATACTGTTCGTTAATGGCCTCCGTACTGAATCAAATATATTTGTGGCTTTCACAGAGACGGTTGTAAAAGATTACTTTGAAAATGAAACATGGATACTGGGTACAATCTGTCGGATTCGACAGGAAAAAAAAAAGGAGGGGGGGGGGGGGGGTTAGAAGTTGATATGTACGTCAGAGTCGGTCATTTGCACCAAGTCAATCACTACCACAAAAGATGTAGATGAAGGTTTGACAGTAAAAATTGAAAACCAGAATCTAGTTTTGTACTTTCCATCAGTTTAAAGACCAATCATTGAAAATCGAATATTGCGCTGAAAATCCTTCAAGCCCAACCCCAAATGTCTTGTTGCTTGGCGATTTCAATTCACAATATCTAAAATGGATGTAACACAGACTGTAATAAAAAATCCAGCGGCTAGTTCAGAAGAACAGTCTTATGTAATCGAACTATAAGACCGTGAAATAAACTCGCCTTAAGGCAGCAAACAGCAGAAGCGACCAGACTAGAAAATATCATTTACCTTATATTCACAAACAATAAAACTCTGGTATAGAACATAATGGTATAAAAAAAAACTAATTCAAACCACAACCTAATCGAGGTTCAAAAAGCAAAATACAACCAGTCAAGAGGATGTGTTCAACAAATTCAATTACAACCACCTGCAGAAGAAAATATGACTGACATGGATATGAACCAGTATCTGGAGGAGGAGCAGCTTGGTGGCACTAGAAGTGTGCTCCAGGCAACTACTATGTAGAACAAATACAAGATGCAATATATGCAAGTGAGGGAGAGAGAGAGAGAGAGAGAGGAAGGAAGGAACAGACGGACGATCCCTCTTCACACGAATACGGAGAACTACAATATTTCTCAATAATTGCAGACTTTCTTAACAACAAAAGGAAACGCTAGTAAAGGAAATACAGACTAGTCAGCCCAGGCTGAATACATCATACGAGGCCCAAGAAACACACAGGAAACAAAAGGCCATAAATGAAACAAAGAAATCCTAAATGATTTTTCTCATATACAAAATCCAGGTTAAAACCACATCTAGTATTGGGTTCTTACTTCAAGAATATGGAACCTAAACTGTGGGTTCTTTCAAGAATATGGAACCTAAACTGCGGGTTCTTACTTCAAGAATATGGAACCTAAAGTGCAGATTCTTACTTCAAGAATATGGAACCTAAACTGCGGGCTCTTACTTCAAGAATATGGAACCTAAACTGCGGGCTCTTACTTCAAGAATATGGAACCTAAACTGCGGGCTCTTACTTCAAGAATATGGAACCTAAACTGATGACAACAAGAAAATGAGTGAGAGACTAAAGCTGCCATACGACGCTCTGTTCAGTGAACCATTATCAGTCTCAGACTGACAATCCAAACGAATTTTTTTCTGACTGAGACTCAAAACTCTGCCATTATCTCCATTACTTCTGGCATAACTCTAACCCAACTAGCCCTTGTGGCTTAGCGCTTCTTTTTTGATTATAATAATAATAATCTAACCCAACTTGACTTCAAAAAAGTCATCCATTGCATGCCTTTCCTCTCTGCCTCAGACCCTAACTCATGGGACTCCATATTCGTCAAGAACTGCAAGGAACCAATATTTTATGCCTTAAATATTGCATACCCCCCCCCCACAGGCGCTGTATAATCCTACGGGTTTAGCGCTTCCCCTTAATAATAATAATAATAATAATAATAATAACAATATGCCTTTAAATATTCTATGGAGAAGCCTGGACACATGAATCATCCCACTGTCCTTAAAAACAGCCTCACTCCATGAAGATGGCAGTAAAGCAATTGTAAAAAAAAAAAAAACTAAAGACCGATAGTGCTGACGTCCCACATCAAAATCTATGAGTCTTAAAAAAAAAAAACAAGATTACTAATCACAGTTGCACAACCCAGGTAAGCATGGGTTTAGAGCAAGACACTGGTGCCTTTCGCAATTGCTTGACCATCACAACATGGTCCTAGATGCAGTGGAAGACAAGCAAAATGCAGATGTACTGTACACAGGCCTAGCAAAAGCCTTTGAAAAGTTGGCAGATGGATATTTAATTTTCTAGTGACAAAATCTTGAGCAGTGGTTCTCAACTGGTGGTCCATGGTGACATTTCGGGTGGTCCACAAAACGTTCACTGTATTTGGTAAAAAACCGAAGATTGGTGTATATGGTCTTAAATTTATCAAAATTCGTGTGGATCAGCGATATGTGCAATGATCAGCGTGAACGGGGATGGTCGGATACTGGATTTGTCCATGTTAGCTGCAGCGACAGTCAAACTGCGGAAGCGATATCATGTGAACCTTCCGTGTTGAGGCAGTTCGTGACGTAATGTGTGTGTGCGCGCGCGCACGCACGTGAGAGCGCGGGCCATTCCTGTTTAGTGCAGTAGACACTGAACTGCTGAGCTGATTAGCTGTGTCTTTCGTCCTACAGTGTTTTACAGGTGTGGTGTAAACTGATTTGGGTTTCTACTATAAAAGGTAATATAAAAGGAAGCTGGAAGGAAGATTAGTGTGAAATATTACTGGTCAGTTATGTTGCTGTGTGCTGTGTTGTGCTGCTGTGTGCTGTGTTGTGCTGCTGTGTGCTGTGTTGTGCTGCTGTTGTGAAACTAATGGTGTTTTATTATTGCACGTGTATCATTATCTTCTGTTTTTCATATCTTCATTAATGCCAAACTCGACATATAATAAATATATTTCGCTATATTGTCCAGAGATATAGATATATAACAATGGCAGGAATGAATGTTAAGCGCAAGTATTCAGAGGACTACATTAAATTCGGTTACAAGGAAAACTGAAATAATCATATTTCAAAGAAAAATGTTGGTTGTATACTTCATAATTTCAAAATTATGTTCGTTAGAAAGAAATTTCACAGCAAAATGTTATATATGTATTTATTTATTTCCAAGAAATTACGTTTGTATGAAATATATTTCAGACCAAAATTTTATATATCTATTATTTTATATAACTTCTCGAATTTCTGTTTATAAGAAATATATTCCAAATCAAATTGTCTGTTGTCTTTGCCTTTATACATCATTACTCAAAAAAATGAAATGGTCCACGATATTTTTATAATTGGGTTGGTGGTCCATGAGCTGAAACGAGTTGAGAACCATTGACCTAGTGTATAATAGTGAAACAGGTTACCAGTGAAAATCTTTTGTCCCCAAGGTACAGTGCTGATCCCTGTTCTTATTTTCATGGAAAATATACACATGCAGTATAATGCGACCCTTTATTGACTACGTTTCGCCCACACAGTGGGCTTTATCAAGTCAAGCAGTTTTACCCGAAGAGAGAGTACATATAGAGCACATAGTGGCGAGGAGAATCTGGTGGAGAATGTTGAGAAGATTGGATTTGAGATGGGCGTATATAGGCTGGTTGCTATGTAGGATAACGATGAAGAAGTTGCCTGTCAAGGGATTCAGCTCTAATGTAAAAGCCATTGTTCTGGATGAAACTGTTAAGTATACAGATGAGTAATGATTCCAAGAGCTTGCGACACTGAGTCATAGCACAGTATCACTGTTTGCAGACTGTATGTGTATGTCATCCATTAAGGACACAGCAGATCTCTGGTGGCCTGGTGGCTAACGCTCTCGCTTCACACGGCGAGGGCCTGGGTGAGATTCCCTGCCGGAGTAGAAACACTGGGAGTGTTTCCACCTGTTGTCTATGTTCCCCATCAGTAAAATGGGTACCTGGGTGATAGACGACTGGCGTGGGTCGCATCCTGGGACACTGACCTAATTTGCCCGAAATGCTCAACATAACAAGCGGCTTTCTATATAGTAGTATGTCACTGATGTACTTGTATGTACTTGTAGTAAATCAAGATATTATAAAGCTGATATCAACACAGTCTTCCACTGGGTCACTAAATAGAACGAAAGGAACACGTAAAAGGCCTGAGAATAATTATGTCAACTGGCCTTTCTTTTAAAGGTCATAACAAAAGATCACCACAGCCAGGAAGATGACGGGGTGGGTATTGAGAATTTTAAAAACAAAGGAAATAATGCCGATGGTGACACACTTCAAATCGCTAGTGCTCCCCCATTTAGAATATTGCTCAGTGCTGACGGCCCCGTTCAAAGCAGGGGAAATACCATAGCTGGAACAAATAGAGATCGTTTACGGCTCACACTGAGCCTAAACTACTGGGAACGTCTTCAAGTCTTAAACATGTACTCGTTGGAGAGGAGGAGAGAGAGATACATAATAATATATATGCCTGTAAAATACTCGAGGGTCTGGTCCCAAATCTGCACACTGCCATAACACTGGAGTGAGAGATATGGGAGGAAGTGCAAAATAAACCCAGTGAGGAGCAGGGGTGCGGTGGGGACAATAAAGAAACTATCAACATCCGGGGTCCCAGACTATTCAACATCTTACCAGAAGATATCAGAAACACGGCTGGAACAAGTGTAGAAGCCTTCAAGAGGAATCTGGACAAGTATCTTCACCAGGTGCCAGATCAACCAGGCTGTGATGGATATATGGGGCAGCAGGCCTCCAGCAGCAACAGTCTGGTTGACCAGGCAAGCACCAGACAAGCCTGGCCCATGGCCGGGCTCAGAGAGTAGTGACCCACTTGAAACTCTTCAAAGGTATATCAAAGGGCCATTGACAACAATGTGATTTTCAATGCGGACAAATTTCAACTACTGTTATGGACTGGCACAGAATGAAAAACAAACTCGAATTACTGAAGAGAGTTTAAGACCTGGGAGTGATCATGTCAGAAGATCTCACCTTCAAGGATCACAATAATGTTTTTTTCATGTCTCTTGTTATCTCTAGAGGTTGGAGTACTGCAATACTCTAACACCTCAGTTCAGGCGGCAGGTGGAATTGCTGACCTGGAGAATGTGGAGAGAACCTTCAATGCCCACATAGATTCAGTCAAAAACCTTAATTACTGATAACGTTTGAATTCCCTCGATTATTACAATCAAAACTAAGCGCTATACTCACAAGGGTCATACACCGTTGTACCCCTTAGAACGAAGACAAGATACATTATAATCTACATCTGGAAAATTCTAGGACTGGTCTCAAATCCGCAGACGGCGTAAAATACCCCCACTGTCAAGTAGGAGTACAATGAGTATTTTAAAAAGAAAACTCTAAGTGTGACAGGACCAAGACTTTTCAGTGCCCTCCCTTCACAGGTAAGGGGAAGTACCAACAGACTCCTGGCTGTCTTCAAGAAACAACTGGACAAGTTTCCAAGGCAGCATGTGGTGCTTACGTTAATCTTCGTGCAGTTATCACCATCTGGGCCGCGAGGGCGTCGACCCTCGTAGCACTCTCCAGCCACACTCCAGGTAGAGGAAGTTTTTTTTTCATGGACAGTCATGGCTGACATAAGCAATAAAGAGTTTGCATTAACGAAGTAGAGTCAGAACGGGAACAGTCACTAGTGGCGTTCCACAAGCATCAGTTTTAGGCCCTTATTATTCATAATTTAAATAAATGGTCTTGACGAGGGACGAGAGGGGCTCGAGTAAATTTGCTGATGACACTAAAACAGGCTTTAGATTCACCTTTGGATGTCAGGAAGACTTAAACAAGCTTATGGGGTGGTCTAAAAAGTGGCAGATGCAGTTCAATGCGGATAAATGCTAAGTCCTGATCCTCGGGAATGTAAATAACCATGGTACTTCTAAACTAGATATTATAAAGCTCGACCATACATAATGTAAATAGGACTTTGGAGGTATGGTAAGCAGTAAGCTGAAGCCAAGTGCCTAAACGATCCTAATATTGTAAATACACTGCTTGGATATTTATGCACAAATTTAACAGGGACCAGAGGCTATAATGCGGCTCAATACATCATTAATAAGGCCTCATTTAGATTATGCTGTTCAGTTTTGGTCGCCATATTACAGAATCGATATAAATGCGTTGGGGAACTTACAGAGAAGATAAAGTTAATTCACTGTACAAGGAATTTCTCACAATCGTTAAAGACGCAGAATAAGGAGAAACATGTATGTAGACAGAGACATGCACAGTTCAGTACATTTATTGAGGAAACATTTCGTCACAAGTGACAAAGAAGTCACATGTGGTGAAAAGTTTCCTCAATAAAATGTCTTGACCTGCACACATGTGCCTTTTTCCACATACTGTCAGTATTACTATACCTTTCCAGCAGTCAAGAGAATACATAAGAACGATGGAACACTGCAGAAGGCCTACTGGCCCATGCGAGGCAGGTCCAAGTCTCCTACCGGCTTAAGCCAATGCACCCAACCTAGTCAGGTCAGGTCACATTGACTTAAGGGAGGAACACGGCAACCGACCTGGTAGCACAAGCTATCAGGTCATGGTCGAAGTATACAAGTGGAAGAGGGAGTATGAAAGATACTTAAAGGGCGGTATCTCTCCCCTGATGATGATGATAATCTTTATTTCCACGGGTACATGACAACAGATACAGACCATAGCTGACATCAATGACATAATATATAGAAAGCTCCTGGTCATGCAGAGCATTACTGGCAACTTAGGTTAATCTTGTCCCCAAGAATACGACCCACCAGTCGGTTAACACCCAGGTTCCTATTTACTGCTAGGTGAATATGGGCAGTGTCGGGAATCGATTCCGGACCCTCGACATGTGAACTGAGGATGCAACAGTGAAGTATCTTTTACCGAAACGTTTCACCTTTAGTCGAATACAGAGGTGACTAAGCATGAAAAAAAAAAAACAAGCAGTGGAGCGGTAAAGATGATGTGATCAGTCCATAAACTTTGAAGTGGTCAGTCCCTCAGCTTTGAGAAGTGTTCAGCTTCATAGTTATGATCTACGGAGTGTTGAATGATTACAAGCTGTAACATATCAAGAGGTTCAATCTCTGGGTCAGCTCCTTACATACACATAAGAACATAAGAAAGAAGGAACACTGCAACAGGCTTACTGACCCATGCGGAGCAGGTCCATGTCCCCCTCCCCCCCGGATTAGACAAATGACCCACCCAGTCTGATCATCTCCACTTAATGATGGAGCACGGCACCAGACCCAGCAGCACAAGCTAGTCAGGTCCAACTCACACCCACCCACACCCACTCATGTATTTATCTAACCTATTTTTAAAACTACACAACGTTTTAGCCTGAATAATTGTACTCGGGAGTTTGTTCCACTCATCCACAACTCTATTACCAAACCAGTGCTTTCCTATATCCTTCCTGAATCTGAATTTTTCCAACTTGAAAACATTGCTGCGAGTCCTGTCTTGGCTGGAAATTTTCAGCACGCTATTTACATCCCCTTTATTTATTCCTGTTTTCCATTTATACACCTCGATTCTACTCTAATTCTACGCCTTTCGAGAGAGTGCAGATTCAGGGTCCTCGGTCTATCCTCACAGGGAAGATTTCTGATACATGGGATCATCTTTGTCATCCTCCTCTGTACGTTTTCCAGAGCATTTATATCCATTCTGTAATACGGTGACCAGAACTGAGCAGCATAGTCTAAATGAGGCCTAACCAAGGATATATAGAGTTGAAGAACAACCTGAGGACTTCTATTATTTATACTTCTAGATATGAAGCCAAGAATTCTGTTAGCTTTATTGCGAACACTAATGCACTGTTGTCTTGGTTTTAGATTACTGCTAACCAGAACTCCTAAATCCTTTTCGCAATCAGTAGTATTAAGATCTACATTATTTAGTTTATATGTGGCATGGTTATATACCTGTCCAACATTTTAAACTTTGCATTTGTCAATATTAAACTGCATCTGCCACTTCTCCGACCATTGCATCAGTCTTTTCAAATCATCCTGGAGTGCTCTAGTGTCCTCATTAGAATGAATTGGACGGCTTATTTTAGTGTCATCAGCAAATTTGCTTATGTCGCTGTTTATTCCCTCATCTATGTCGTTTATGTAAATTGTGAACAACAACGGGCCCAACACTGACCCCTGAGGAACACCGCTTGTGACGTGCCCCCATTCTGATTTCTCCCCATTTATGCAAACTCTCTGGCAATATAAACACAAATGCAGTACAATGTGATCCTTTATTGACTACGTTTCGCCCACACAGTGGGCTTTTTCAAGTCACAAACAGAACTACCTGGGGTGAACGAACGAACGAACGAAAGTTCAGGTAAGATCCCAAATGGGATGAGCGGGGAAGACGGGACAGACGAAGAATAGTGCTGGAGAGGAGTGTTCTTAGTCGTAGAAATAGAGCCAGGGCTTAACCCAGCAGCAAAGGCGATCGTGGGACAGATATTGAAAAGAGAAATTCCGGTTCTTCTGTTGGGACTCCGGTGGGGTGAGCTGGGAGTAAGGGACTTGCGACCTTTAGAGCTAGAGAGGAGTGCAGAACTGAGTCATGTCTTAACCCAAAAAAGCTAAGGCGAACGTGGGTCAGAGAATGGTACCTGTCTTAGAAGGTACCTGTCAGCGGATCCAAGGTTATTTGTAAGTAGGGTTAGGAGCAGGATCATGCAAGGAGTAGAAAAGGTTGTGTTGGTTTGTGGGTCTGCGAATGTCTTCGTCAAGGAGAGAGGTCCAGTAGTCATGTCGTGTCTCAAGTTTGTCTATCTGTCTGTCACTGAGCCTCTTCCAGTACAGATTCAGCGCAGGGACGTCTAACTGGGCATGGAGAGACTCGCTTGTGGCGAAGTCCTCCCATCTGACATCAAGCACCCAGCGCAGCGCCTTGTTCTGGACACGCTGCAGTTTAAGTAAGTTTGTTTTTGCTGCAAGAGAGAGGGCTAGAGGAGAGTAAGTTATCAGAGGACGTATTAGGGATTTGTAGAGGTGTAGTTTGGTGCGTTGAGAGGCATGTTTCAGCTTGTAGAGGCCCGCAAGGGCCTTACTAGCTATTGCATGCCTTGAGCGAATGTGTCCGTGTAAACGAAGAAGGTAGTCAAGATTAACGCCAAGGACAGTGACAGATTGTGTGATAGGGAAGTAAGTGCGGGTGTCAGCTGTTCTGAGTTCGACAGGTAATGGAGGATCACGTTTCCTGTAGTTAAAATACGTAATGCTGGATTTTGCTGCATTGGTTTTGATCCTCCATTTTTGTTCCCAGATGGCTATCCTGTCAACCTCATTTTGTGTTTTGTGTGTGAGTGTATCTATATTGGCATGAGTGATAAGTTGTGTAATGTCGTCTGCATAGGCTAGTGTGATGGAGTTGTGGTATATAGGTGTTGGAATGTCGTTAGTGTATAAAATGTAGAGGGTAGGGGAAAGGACAGATCCCTGGGGTACTCCAGCATTTAGTGTGAAGTAGTCAGAGTAACAGCCTTGGAATTTGATTCTCATGGTACGGCCGTCTAGGAAGTTGCAGAGGAGTTTACGAGTATTGAGAGGCAGGTTGAAGTTAGTGCAGAGTTTGTACTTGAGCCCCTCGTGCCACACAGTGTCAAAAGCTTTTTCAACGTCTTTTGCAACCAGGGCTGTCCTGTTTCTTTGTTTTGTGTTTATGTGGATGTAGTTGAGAATGATGTTAATGGCATCCTGTGTGGATCTGTGTGTTCTGAAGCCAAACTGGCCATCTGAAAGTAGAGAATTATGTTCCAGGTATCTGCGAAGGCGATGATTAATGAGTTTTTCAAAGAGTTTTCCTAAAGTTTCGAGGAGGCTGATAGGGCGATAGTTTCTAGGGTCAGAGTGGTCTTTATTGGGTTTAGGAAGGAGGATAGCAGTAGCAGCTTTGAAGAGGGAAGGGAAGTATCCAGAGGCAAGGGAGGCATTGAGGAGGTTTGTGTAGGCAGTAATGATAGAGTCAGGAAGGTGTTTCAGGATAATATGGTTTAGGCCAGAGGCACCAGGAGCCTTTGGAGGAAGGTGTCTGAGGAGAGTTTTAATGTCTGTGTTGGTGAAAGGAGTGTCGAGTTCTTGGGAGGAGGTAAGAGTGTCTAGATGTATGTGGCTGTCTGGTGTTGTTTCTTGTGTGTGTGCAGTGTTCCAGTGTTCTATGTTCTGAATGTGTTGAATAACGTTAGGGTGAGGTGGGTGAGCGTGGAAGATGTTCTCCCAGATGTGTTTGAAGATGTTGGTAGCAGCCTGTGGGTCTGAGATGTGTGTGTTGTTGTGGGTGATGTGTTTGAATTTGTTGGTGGGAGTAGTGCCTCTGATTTTTTTGATAAAGTTCCAGAAGGCTTTAGTGTTTTTAACACGCTGTCTGTCCGCTTGTTGTATTAGTCGTGACCAGTGATTGTTGTGGTCTTGGTCTAGGCTGTGTAAAATGTTGTTTCTAAGGTAAGTGAGATCTAATCGGACTTGATTAAATCTATGTGTGTTGTAGAGGAAGCGGTTGTGGTAGCAGATAATTAGTCTTCTTGTTCTGAGTGACGGTTTGAAGGAATAACGAGTGGTGTGAGTTTTCTTTGGTATTGCGATGTTGGCTGCTTGTGTAATGGTGTCCTGGATGAGATCAAGTTGAGTATCGATGTCAGAGATAGGTTTGTTGTTGTAGTCATAGGTGAGGTTAATATTGTCTATGTGTTGTTTGAAAGCATCCCAGTCAGCGTTCTTGTAGGAGAATGAAGGTGTGGTTGGAATGAGGATAGGGTTGGAGGAGATGTGTAAGATGACTGGGATGTGATCAGAGCCTGTAATAGGGCCAGGTGAGATGTAATGTTGAAATAGAGAGCTGGCTCGGTTTGCCAGAATGATGTCTGGTTTGCCTTGGCCCGTGTGGTTGAAGAAGGTATTGAAGTCTGGGCCAAGATGAATTAGGTGTTTATGGTTTGTGAAGTTGAGTAATTGGTGACCAAGTTGGTTGTTACTGGTGTGATGAAAGGCAGTGTGTTTGGCATTCATGTCAGCTAGTAGGTAAGTTGGTGTGTTGGTGTAGTTGAAGACTAAGGAGAGGTCGTGTATGTTGAGAGTAGTGTTTGGGCGAGCATAGGTGGTGAAAAAGATAAAGGGGCCAAGGTGGGTGTGTATTCTGACAGCAAGACAGTGTTGGTGAATAAAAGGGATTGGGAGAAATTCATGTTTTATGTTGGAATTGACAAGGATGGCAACCCCATCGTGGGGATCATAGGGGGACTGTAGTGCAGTATAACCATAATGGCGGATACATTGAGGGGCTTTGAGGCAGGTACTGTTTAGCAAAACAATATCTGGCCTCTCTGCTTCAAGCAGCTCGGCCAGTAGGTGTCTAATTGTAAAGTAAGAACGTACGTTGAACTGAATCGCCTTAAACGTGATTTAATGGTTTCGTCTTAGCAAAGTTAATGTCGGGGGAGGAGTTTGGATTAAAGCCCGTGATAGTGGTGCCATCAGTGGATGTGTGTTTGTAGGTGCTACGGACCCGTTTCCTGGAGGGGGAGGAAGAGATGGATCTGTTTTTATGTTCTTTGGTCTGTCCGTTAGAAGTTGGGGTAGGTTTAGGTTTGAGTGGATTTTGTCTGGAGGAGGTGGAGTTGGACCTGGATGAGGTTTTGGTTGTGGTGGAGTGGGCGAAGGTGGATGCAGAGGAAGTGGAAGTTTTGCTAAGCTGTGAGGAAGTGGAAGCTTTGGAAGGGGATGAAGTGGGTAAGGAAGTGGGGGGAGGGGTGGTCGTAGCAGTAGGGGTGTTGGTGGGAGGTGTAGAAGTAGTGAAGAGAGGTAGTGGAGGAGGAGAGCTGGTGGGAGTAGGAAGTGGGGGGGTGGGAGAGAGGAAGGAGTGAGAGGTTGTAGGAGGCTTGGAAGAGAAGCAGGAAGGAGGGATAATTAAAGAGGGAAGATTGTTAGCAGACAAGATTAGGTTAAGGACATGTGAGTAGTCTGATTGGTAAGCTTGTGAGATTACCATCGCAGAGTGGGCAGCAGTGGCAAGTTGACAGTTAGTTTTGTAGTCTAGTGTGGGTGTAGAAGGAGAAGTGCTTGTAGTCTGTGTGTTGGTGTTTGTGTGTAGAGTAGAAGAGGTAGACCAAGTGCGTGGGGAGGCCCAGGCATTGGGGGTAGGGGAGGGAGGTGTGGAAGGGGAGGGAGGTAAGGAAGGGGAGGGAGGAGCAGGGAAGGGGTTGGGGAGGGAGGGAGGTTGGTTTGCTCTGAGGGAGGAGAGAATGTGCTTTCTAGAAGGGCAGGAATTTGCAACTGCAGTGTGTGACCCGCCGCAGTTAGAACATTTAAGAGGGAGGTTGCAAGTATTCCAGAAGTGGCCAGTTGCTGAACATCTGGAGCAGACTTGTGTAGATGTGCATGTGTTTTTGTCGTGGCCGAATTTGTAGCATTTAAGACATTGTGTGATTGGGTGGAAGTTCGGAGTGAAGAGAGCGTTTGGAGGAATGCGGATGGTCTTGGCAAAGATTCCTTGACTGAAGAGTGTAGAGGCGTCAGCAGGAGTAGAACAGCGTATTTTGAGAATGGTAGAGTTTTCTGGTCTGTAAATATCGTCAACAGAGACTTTGTTCTTAGTACTGATATCTCTTATTAAGTCTTCTTTGTCTGTGTCATAGGCTGTCAGGAGAGAGTAGTCTACGTGTTTAGCAATGACTGTGCTTTTGGCACGGTGCTCAGGAGTCCAAATAATGGTGAAGCCTGCGTTGAGAAGTTTTTGTCTGGTATCGCTTGAGGTGTACGCTTCGTAGGAATGTTTGTCAAGAAGGAGTTTGAAGCCTGAGTTGGTTTTGAAGACTTTAAGTTGAGGTGCACCAGTGATCTGATATAATAAATTTTCCGGACAGATAGTGGCATCAGGATTAGAGAATTTGAGGTTTAGCGAGAAGGAATTGGATTTAGTAGAAGCAGAGGCAGGTGTGGGAGGTTGGGGGACAGTGGAAGGGGGGGTGGGAGGTGGAAGGCAACGAAGGCATCGTCTAATTACGAAAAGATGTAATTGGAGGTGACAATCGGCCAAAAAGTGAGAGTACTCAGCTAGGCAAGTACGTGTAAGTAGACACACGTACTTGCCTGGCGCAGGACACTGAGGAGGTGAACTGTAGCTTGATGGAGCACTGTATATCCTGAGTGGTGGCGAGACTGGCTGTATGGCGTGCAGTCAACAGGCGAAGAGAATTCAGGCAGCAAGAGGCTTCCTGCCCTTCGGTCGGCAACCACCGACGCACCAATCCTGATGGTGGAGAGGAAGACGAAGGTCCAGCAAGCACTACTCAAAGCACTACTCAACACGGGATAATTTCGAGAGAGGCGAGATCGTCGATGTGTTAGGTAAGCACACGTCACTACTCGAGCTAAGTCGCTTGATCGCTTCTCACTGTCGAAGTGTTCTGACCTGGGGTGGAAGGAACGCGAGTATTTATAGTCCGGCTGAGGTCAGGTGAAGAATGCTGCATCTGATGATGTACCGAGTGGGGTATAGAGTCTAAAAACTTGGGTAGCTTAGAAAGGAGATTGGACAAGTTTGTGAGCAGACCTTCTACAGTGTTCTTATGTGGGATAGCGATGAAGAAGTTTCTTGGCAAGTGGTTCAGCTATGTTATAGAAGCCACTATTCTGGTTGAAGTTGTCGGATATAGAAATAAGTGATGATTCCAGGATTCTTCGGTATTGAGTGTTGTCTTCTGTGGCGATAAGTCTTGAGTTTCTGTAGTTTATCAAGTGGTTGTGTGAATTACGGTGTTGTACGCAGGCATTCCTTGTGTCGTCAGACCTGCTTGCGTATTGGTGTTCTGAAATACGTGTTTGGAGGTCCCTTGATGTTTCGCCCACGTATAACTTGTTGCAGTCATTACAAGGGATTATGTATACCCCTGCAGAGGATGGAGGCTTGTCCTGCCTACTACTTGTGATGTCCTTGATGGTCGTGGTTGTGGAGGTAGATACTTGGAATGATGTTTTGGCAAAGATGTTGGAAACATGTTTGGCAATGGAGTTGGTGGGAAGGACTATGTATCTCTTCTCGGCAGTGTCTTCTCTGGGTGTGTTGAAGATGTTTAATGCTCGCCGTCTGCAGTCTCTGATGAAGTGACGAGGATAGTGGAGTTTAGAAAATATTTGTTCAATTATAGTGCATTCTTCCTCAAGGAACTCGTTGCTGCAGATTCTGAGTGCACGCAGGAAGAAGCCTATAATTACACCACGTTTGGTTTCAACCAACCGGCAAACTCTCTGCTGTCTATTTGTCAGCCATGCCTCTACCCAGGAAAAAAATTCTCCTATTCCGTGTGCCTTAAGTTTCCTCAATAACCTCTGGTGTGGAACTCTATCGAAAGCCTTACTGAAGTCCATATACACAATATCATATTCATTACCATAATCTACCTCCTCAAACACCTTAGTGAAAAAAGTTAGTAAATTCGTAAGACAGGAACGCCCCTTTGTAAAACCGTGTTGAGATTCATTAATCAATCTGTGCCGGTCAAGATGGCTACGAATTGCTTCGGCAATTATTGATTCCATAAATTTTCCCACTATGGTCTATAGTTCGAAGCCAAGGACCTGTCACCTGCCTTGTAAATAGGTATTACATTTGCCATTTTCCACTTATCAGGCACTATGCCAGTTTGTAGTGATATGTTAAAAAGATTAGCCAAAGGTATGCTAAGTTCCTCTTTACATTCCTTTAACACCCCTACAAACAGTTCATCAGGACCTGGGGATTTGTTTGGTTTTAGTTTCTCTATTTGTCTGAGGACCATGCCACTAGTTACCGCAATCGTACATAGTTTATTAGCTTCTCTTTTGACCAATGAGATGTTTAGACCAGTGTATCGTCCATTCTACACGGTAACAACACAGTGCAGCGGCCTTTAAAAATGGGTTATGCAGACACATCAGTGTGAATGGTTAGGCGTTAGTAGGCTGACACCTGTAGGCTTACTATAGTGCTCATTTTATGTACCGTACATTGTGAAGATTAATTTTGCCACCGCAGTAGCTAGTATATTTTGCACCCCATATCCATCCTGTGGAGGGTAGCGCAAGAGCATATGGATACACAAAAAGCCTAGGAACTAGGCTCCAAAAGGGATAACAGGAGTACATTTGGATTTATATCTACAGTTCACTTATCCCTACAAGCAAATTTAAGAAATTTGCTTAGTATATCTGGTATCTTATTAAGATATCTTGACATGTCATATAGGTTATTATACTGTCTATATTCCTCAATAAGTGGACAATTAAGCACATAGTGTTCAAGACAGTGACCATATGCCTGACCACATAATTTGCATTTAGTTTGATCATCATCTGTGTGTCTCCCAAACTGTCAGAAGTACTTGTAACCAAGCCTGGCCACTATAACATCAGTCAGTCTGTTCACATTGCAGGTTGTTCCATTAACTTACTTATCTACGTTCATGTTATCATAGTAAGTTATAGATCTACTCAGACTTTTAATTACATTTCTATAACAATCATTTTCATTATTTACTACTCTCCTAATGTTATTCCTAACGCTAGACACAGATATACCAAAGTTATATTCTACATTCACCTTCAGGGTACTTTTCTTGGCTAACATATCAACTATATCATGAAGGAGTAATCCAATATGTGTAATAAAGTTGGTAGAATTACCCTGTGGAGGCTGTGACAAGATCTACGTAGGTGAAACAGCAAGAAACCTCGACACCCGCCTCAATGAACACATATACGCATGTAGGAACGACAACTTAAACAACGCCTGTGTACAACACCGAAATTCCACCAGTCATCTTATGAAATTCAGAGACGCCCAATTAGTGATAAAAGAAACTAATTTCCGCACACGCAAGTGCCTTGAATCAGCACTGATCGCTGTTTCGAATACAATTAAACAAAACAACGGCAGCTTCACCATCTCCGAAGTCTTAGCAAGAATCCTCCTGAAAACAGTAAACCCTGCCATCACATAGTCTCTCCTGTTATACTACACAAAGCACAGAGAGTGAACACTGAAACAACCTGCCTCATTCCAGTTTATATTTGTCCAACCTATTTTCATGTTACCCAAGAAATAGCTTTTATATCCTTTTACTCATGTACGAATTATTTGCTCTACCATATTGTATTACTTTTGTCACTACCACTACTACTACTACTACTACTACCACTAGTGAACATCGAAATGGTACCTCACTAGTATTCACCTCACTCTGAGCCTTTATATACCCTCTGTGTCCATGTATTGTTTGTAATGGCTTGATAAAGCTCCTGGAGAGCGAAACGTTGCCACAATAAATGTCACATTAGTTGCACTTGTGTCCTTTTACTTTACAATCCAATATGTGATGGGATCCATAGCAACTGTACATTAATTCCCTTTTCAAGGATTTTTTGAGTATCTATACCTGGCTTCTCCAATGAGCATGTTGTTAGTCATTATGTGAGTCAAGAACCTTCAGTGATGACATAGAATCAGTAATAATGATGAAGTCAAGCTCAGTGTCATAAGTTAGCTTTAGCGTCATTAGGATTGCAAACAATTCAGTTTACAGTGTAGACGCAGCTAACACAAATTGTAGTATTTTTACAGTATAGTGCCCCATCCCTTCTATACACTGTATAATTCGTACACTTATGTGAACTAGTCACTCGCCACACACCCACTATCACACAACCATTTTTCAGGAAGAGCAGTGCAGAGGAGTGTGTGAAGGACACTTCAACCATGACTCACGGTATATATCTCCCCCCCCCCCCATCACCACAAACCTATCTGCTACACATACACACTCGCCGCTCATCCTCTTAGTATTACGTATTCTATTCCATTCTCTTTTCATTCTTATGAGTTAGCTTTTAACTTTTGGTTTTGTTTCTATCATTCTTCAACTTGTTCCTCTGTGTGGCGAAGCGTTTCCTCGATGGGGATACCCAAGAGTTGCACATGTGTCTAATTTATCATCAGGTAGATGTCGTTTTGATAAGGACCTGCCTCGTATGGGCCAGTAGGCCTTCTGCAGTGTTCCTACATTCTTAAGGAAATAAAATCATGAGAATATAGGAACACTGTAGTAGGCTTATTTTCCCACGGTGATGAGGTCTCTCACCCACCCGTGCAGCTGTCCAACTCATTTTCAAAGCTACCAAGAAGCTAGTTTCAATGACGCTACTGGAGGGTGTCTTCTCACCTTTGTTGTTACCTCTGTTACGAGGCATACTACTGTAGTCTTCCCAACCACACACTGCCATCACTTACTGCTGGAGAGATGCGGAGGAAGTTTAAAATAAACTCATTATAAAGTAGGGGGCGCCACAGGCATGACTTCTGTTCGTCTTTGACGGCGATAAGGTAGAAATATTCAAAAGGAAATCAGACCAGTTCCTGCAGGATATGCTGGCTATTTAAATAGGTTTGCAGGTTGCGGGTAACAGGAGTCTACCTGATCAGATCAACCAAGCTGTGATAGATATGTGGGGCGGCGGGCCACCAACAGCTACATCCTGGTTGACCAGGCAAACACCAGACGAGCCTGGCCCAGGGTCAGGCTCCGGGAGTAGAGAAACTCTTGAAACTCATCAAAGGTATAAAGGTAAGGCGGTCATCAGTGGTATGGTTTGCTTGCAATCGTGTCATTACGATTTCGTGAGTCAAATCACATATATCAATAAGCCTGAAGGTACCAAGACTTTTTAACGTCCTCCCCTTCATACATCAGGGCGCTTACCAACAGACCTCGCTGTTTGCTCTCAAGAAAGAACTGGGCAAGTTTCCCATGTCAGTGCCTGATCGGCCAGGTTGTGGTACTGATGTTGGACTTCGTGCAGCTAGTACCAACAGCCTGGTTGATGATGTCGTCCACGAAAGGCCTGCCCTGGGACCGGGTAAAGCTTTGACCTCGGAACACACTCCAAGTGGAAGAAATGCAACAGTTTAAATGCAATGAAAAAACTTCCCCGAGTGAAACGCACGACTACACATAGCGGGCACCTTCACTTCCATTTGTAGTCCAGACTAACAACGATGAGGTAGCAAGTAATCTACATGATGGATAAGACATGTGCACCAGTTTGGTATATACATTTACCCTTGATATACCTTTGATGAATTCCCAGATTTTTTCTACTCCCGGAGCCCGGCCTTGGGTCAGGCCCGTCTGTTGTTTGCTTAGTCAACTAGGCTGTTGCTGCTGAAGACCCACTGCCCTGCATATCCATCACAGGTAAGACACACATGCAACAGTTAGACAACTTTATTCCGAAACGTTTCGCCTACACAGTAGGCTTCTTCAGTCGAATACAGAAAGTAGGCAGGAACAGTAGAGATGTGAAGACGATGTAATCAGTCCATCACCCTTAAAGTCGTAGAATTTGAGGTTGTCAGTCCCTCGGCCTGGAGAAGTTCAGTTCCATAGTCAGGAACTATCTGAAGATCAAGCGACAGTGCGGAGACTTAAATACTGTCGGAAGGAGAGGTGCAGGGTAGTAGTAGTAGTAGTAGTAGTAGTAGTAGTAGTAGTTGTAGTAGTGAGAGGCCACTGAGAGGTCATGTCCCTCTCAGATCCAACACTTCTCACTTGAAAAACTTGTCCAAGGTGTTTTCTGTATCAAGATGCCACGTGTTGCAGTGTCTGACAAGATGAACATCAAAATGGTATACAATACCGACAGGTTGTTAGGTAAGACACATATGCAACAGTTAGACAACTTTATTCCGAAACGTTTCGCCTACACAGTAGGCTTCTTCAGTCGAATACAGAAAGTAGGCAGGAACAGTAGAGATGTGAAGACGATGTAATCAGTCCATCACCCTTAAAGTCGTAGAATTTGAGGTTGTCAGTCCCTCGGCCTGGAGAAGTTCAGTTCCATAGTCAGGAACTATCTGAAGATCAAGCGACAGTGCGGAGACTTAAATACTGTCGGAAGGAGAGGTGCAGGGTAGTAGTAGTAGTAGTAGTAGTAGTAGTAGTTGTAGTAGTGAGAGGCCACTGAGAGGTCATGTCCCTCTCAGATCCAACACTTCTCACTTGAAAAACTTGTCCAAGGTGTTTTCTGTATCAAGATGCCACGTGTTGCAGTGTCTGACAAGATGAACATCAAAATGGTATACAATACCGACAGGTTGTTAGGTAAGACACATATGCAACAGTTAGACAACTTTATTCCGAAACGTTTCGCCTACACAGTAGGCTTCTTCAGTCGAATACAGAAAGTAGGCAGGAACAGTAGAGATGTGAAGACGATGTAATCAGTCCATCACCCTTAAAGTCGTAGAATTTGAGGTTGTCAGTCCCTCGGCCTGGAGAAGTTCAGTTCCATAGTCAGGAACTATCTGAAGATCAAGCGACAGTGATACAGAAAACACCTTGGACAAGTTTTTCAAGTGAGAAGTGTTGGATCTGAGAGGGACATGACCTCTCAGTGGCCTCTCACTACTACAACTACTACTACTACTACTACTACTACTACTACCCTGCACCTCTCCTTCCGACAGTATTTAAGTCTCCGCACTGTCGCTTGATCTTCAGATAGTTCCTGACTATGGAACTGAACTTCTCCAGGCCGAGGGACTGACAACCTCAAATTCTACGACTTTAAGGGTGATGGACTGATTACATCGTCTTCACATCTCTACTGTTCCTGCCTACTTTCTGTATTCTACTGAAGAAGCCTACTGTGTAGGCGAAACGTTTCGGAATAAAGTTGTCTTAACTGTTGCATATGTGTCTTACCTAACAACCTGTCGGTATTGTATACCATTTTGATGTTCATCTTGTCAGACACTGCAACACGTGGCATCTTGATACAGAAAACACCTTGGACAAGTTTTTCAAGTGAGAAGTGTTGGATCTGAGAGGGACATGACCTCTCAGTGGCCTCTCACTACTACAACTACTACTACTACTACTACTACTACTACTACTACTACCCTGCACCTCTCCTTCCGACAGTATTTAAGTCTCCGCACTGTCGCTTGATCTTCAGATAGTTCCTGACTATGGAACTGAACTTCTCCAGGCCGAGGGACTGACAACCTCAAATTCTACGACTTTAAGGGTGATGGACTGATTACATCGTCTTCACATCTCTACTGTTCCTGCCTACTTTCTGTATTCGACTGAAGAAGCCTACTGTGTATGCGAAACGTTTCGGAATAAAGTTGTCTAACTGTTGCATATGTGTCTTACCTAACAACCTGTCGGTATTGTATACCATTTTGATGTTCATCTTGTCAGACACTGCAACACGTGGCATCTTGATACAGAAAACACCTTGGACAAGTTTTTCAAGTGAGAAGTGTTGGATCTGAGAGGGACATGACCTCTCAGTGGCCTCTCACTACTACAACTACTACTACTACTACTACTACTACTACTACTACTACCCTGCACCTCTCCTTCCGACAGTATTTAAGTCTCCGCACTGTCGCTTGATCTTCAGATAGTTCCTGACTATGGAACTGAACTTCTCCAGGCCGAGGGACTGACAACCTCAAATTCTACGACTTTAAGGGTGATGGACTGATTACATCGTCTTCACATCTCTACTGTTCCTGCCTACTTTCTGTATTCGACTGAAGAAGCCTACTGTGTAGGCGAAACGTTTCGGAATAAAGTTGTCTAACTGTTGCATATGTGTCTTACCTAACAACCTGTCGGTATTGTATACCATTTTGATGTTCATATCCATCACAGTCTGCTCGATCTGGCACCTGGTGAAGATACTTGTCCAGTTTCTTCTTGAAGACTTCTATGCTTGTCCCAGTAGTGTTTCTGATATCTTCTGGTAAAATGTTGAATAATTTGGGGCCACAAATGTTGATACAGTGTTCCCTTATTGTGCTAGCTGCACCTCTGCTTTTCACTGGGCTTATCTTTGTTGTTGAAACGTTCTGCCTACGCGGTAGACTTCTTCAGTCAATTACAGAGAATGGATTGTTGGCAGCAGAAGTGACAAGGTAGTAAAGATGATGTAATCAATACATCAACCGTGGAGAAATAGTCTGAGAGGGGGGGGGGGGAATCAGTCCTTCAGCCGGGAAGAGAGTTCAACTCCATGGTCAGGAACAAAATGAAGCTGAAGCATGAGAATGGAGTCTTAAATACTGTCGAAGGTGAGATGTGGAAGATCTTGAAGACGTTAAAGGAGACAAGTACCTCTGGAATCCAACCCTCTTCACTCATAACCACTAGTATGTGATAACGTTGGGGAAGACGTCCTCTGTACCCAGATACTGTTGTGTTGCTGTGTCTGAGGGAATTCTTGAAAATGGTATAAAATGCCGACAAGTTGATTAGCAAGACACATGTGCAACAGCTGGGTATCAAAGATATCAAAGTTTGTTCGATTCGTCAGGGACTGCGTCCTGACACGGGTCTTAATTCTAAGATGATCCGTCTAAGGATCTCGAAGAGATGTCGATCTAATTCAGCTGTTCTGTGGCTGCGATCCGGACCTTGCATATCCTAAGATAGCCAATCTTCGACATGTTAACTAAGAGTGTGTTAAGAGTAATTATCACCATCACAACCACAATCAAGGATCTCACCAACAAGAAAACTAAAAACTAAGGCTGTACCAAAGTACTGCCATCGGTATCGGTGGTATCGGTATCGGCAAAAAATCTGGTATCGTCCCATCCCTACTAAAAACTTTGCCGATATTAAAGTTGGGAAATACAAGCTAGCACGCGGAGGCTGCGATAATAACTCAGTGCACCACCAGCATTAAAGAACACAAACGTGCTTCCAGTATAGATAACCTCTCTAATGTTTGGTAAAAGGAGAAAGACATGCGCTAATAATGCTACATTTAATTGTGGCAACGTTTCGCTCTCCAGGGCCTTTGTCAAGCCGTTACAAACAATACCTTCCGTGTTCCTGTATTGATGGCAACGGCTTGACAAAGGTCCTGCAGAGCAAAACGTTGCCATAATAAAATGTCGCATTAGCTGCACTTGTGTCCTTTTACGTAACATATCGTCGATAATTCTGCCAGCATTACCTCTATTATCAGGGCGTCTTATACAGTATTATCTATGGTCATACAAATGTGTGGATAACTGGACATACTCAGATACGAAGATCATCTATAATGACCCAACGTGGGGCGCACGCCTCACACGGAGGCAATCTGAAAATTTTGTGGGCAATTTAAATGTTTTGTGGGCAATTTGAATGTTCTGGTGGGTAATTTCTTCAATCTATTAAACCGAGTATAGGTTACTGGCCGTCTTCTTATCACCAGTGTCGAGGTTGGGAGACTACTCTCTCCCGTCTTCGCATTGGCCATACTCGTCTTACTCATGGATATCTCATGGAGAGGCGTCCTGCTCCTCTCTGTGAGAATTGCCAAGCTCCATTATCAGTCAGCCACATTCTGTTGGACTGCCCACTTTATCAACGAGCACGCAGAATTTACCTCTGTCGTCGTCTTCGCTCCGCTACTCTCTCTTTACCTTCCCTTCTCGCTGATGGACCCACCTTTCATCCGGACTCTCTCATTGACTTTTTGACAACAACTGACTTACTTCACAAATTCTGATACCTTCAGCCCTTTCTACTTCAATCTCTTGCTACCCTCTATCCCCGTACTATCCCCTGCCCCGCTGTTTTCTGTAACCTGCTGATCATCCCTCCTCCCTTCTGCCATCCAATACCCTCGCTTCCTTCCCTACCCTGCAGCGCTGTATAGCCCTTGTGGCTTAGCGCTTCTTTTTGATTATAATAATAATGGTGGGTAATTTAAACGTTTTGGTAAGCAATTTGAAAATGCTACAATAAAACAGCATTTATACAAAAATATTTCTCATAAAGAAAATATATTTTAAAATTCCAATTACATATAGTTATATTTATTCGCAACATACATCCAGAATTACATTTTGAACATCAAAATGGTATACAATACCGACAGGTTGGTAGGTAAGACACATAGGCAACTGTTGCCTATGTGTCTTACCTACCAGAATTACATTTTATATTTTGCTAAAGCGAGTCTAATAATACTAGCTGGCAACTCTTTTGGGCAGCCATATTGTGTGTAGTCTATACGCGCGCGCGCGCGCGCACCTATAGCCTACAAACAGAATTTTGAAATTAAGACACATGTGCAACATCTGAGTATCTTATTGTAGACGTTTCGCCATCCAGTGGCTTTATGAATACAAATTCCAGGACATAACTTGAAGATAGATAGTAGAATCATGTACAGAAGATGAGGTAATCAGTCCCTCAACCTTGGAGTAGGTGCGAAGAGCACCGTAGTCCCTCAACCTACTCCAAGGTTGAGGGACTGATTACCTCATCTTCTGTACATAGTTCTACTATCTTCAAGTTATGTCCCGGAATTTGTATTGATAAAGCCACTGGATGGCGAAACGTCTACAATAAAGGTACCCAGATGTTGCACATGTGTCTTAATTTCATCTTGTCTGTATTGTATACCATTCTTGTACTAACAGAATTTTACATGAAGAAGTATCTGATTCAACACTCAAAATTTGTGTTTATATCGGAGGGGGGAGGGGGGTTAGGTGTCTAAGTGGGTCGTGACGCAAAAGAGGCTGGGAACCACTGAATTATTAATTATTTGTGACTAAGACCCGCTTCAGGAAACACTTGTCCTGTTTCCTGACGAACCTTACCTATTAGTATTCTACAGTGACGTGGCTGCGGCTGCTGCCTTGAACCGGCAGTCATCAGTTTGGACAATACAGACCAAAAAAGACACAATACCGTGACTGGATCAATACACAAATAACCTGCACATAGGAGAGAGAAGCTTACGACTACGTTTCGGTCCAAGTGGGACTGAAACGTCGTCGTACAACAGTTAGATATCTTTATTCCGAAACGTTTCGCCTACACAGTAGGCTTCTTCAGACGAGCACAGAAGCGGCAGCAGAGATGTGAAGAATTTGTAATCAGTCCATCACCCTTAAAACGTTTTGAAATAAAGATACCTAACTGTTGCACATGTGTCTTATTTAACTTGACGGTATTATATATAATTATCATATTTACAATATAAACGTACACAACACCGCGAGTTGAGTTGGGAATGGTATAAAATACCGAAACTGAAGCTTCCTATCGTTCCAGATCGTGGAGCTGAACTCTTCTCCAGGCTGAGGGACTCACCACCTCAAAAACTTTTTCTCCAAGGTTGATGGACTAATTACATCATCTTTATTTCATTACTACAGCTCCCTTTGTATCTGACTGAAGAAGCCTACTGTGTAGGCGAAACGCTTCAAGATTTTCAGCTAAGTTGTTCCTGTAGGGTAAAGGCATTTAACCAGCCCTTAGTCTCCCCCCGCTATAAATGTTTTTCTCCGGCTGTTTACCTAAGTTTCCCCTCACGCTGTATTTTACATCAGTGGTAGAGCAACCCGACAACTGCGTCAAAACACAATATGCGGTTTATGACATTTTTTTTACTGAAAAGACGTTTCGCCCACATATTTATTTCTCCCTAGTAGGCATTGATAGTCCCTTGTGAACGAAACAGCCTCTCAATAAAATGCTATAAACCACATATAGTCTTATTAACAGTTTTTTTTAGTGGACTGATAAAACTTCTGGTGAGCGAAACGTTTCTATGAAAACTTTCCAAACGTTGTACACTTGTCTAATTTATACATTTATGGGCATTACTATATACCTCGTGTGGTAGTGAAGTCACAGGTAACACTTGTACAATTGTTCTGGTAACATTGATTCTCTACCACCACGATGCTGTGAACACCAACTCCGAGGCTGAGGGGCTGATTACCTCATCTTTTGTATATAGTTCTACTGTCTTCTAATTATGTCCTAGAATCTGTATTGATAAAGCCACTGGATGGCGAAACGTCTACAATAAAGATATCCAGATGTTGCACATGTGTCTTAACTTTGATATTGTCGGTATTTATACCTTTCTCGCACAAGTTACGCCAAGATGATGCCTGCGAACAAGCAGACAACAATTAAGTCAGGTGGTAATAGTAGTGGTTACAGTAGTAGTAATAGTAGTAGTAGGGGGGGTATTAGAAAGAGCGCTAAACTGGTATGGGTCATGCAGTACGAGTTAGAATTGGAAATAAGCCAGAATTATATCACAGTATGTGTTATAATAGAAATTTATATTACGAAAATTACAAGGAAATCAAACAGTAACAAAGAATTGTTTACATCTGGTTGTGTGGATCACCACCGCCGCCGCCCCGGACAGTCCTAGACCAAATAAGGAAATATTACACATACAAGAACTATTAAGCAAAGCACAGGTAAGCAATGGTGGCAGGGCGAGCGAAGATGTACTACGCTTGTACCTCGTATATACAAGCTATACGCTCGCTCATTGACTACGGTGCACCGGCGTTAGCTCATCTCTTCCCGCAGAGCAGGCAAAGAGTGGAGGTCGTACAAAACCAGGCGATAAGAACTATGATAGGGGCCCCCATCTGGACCAACACAGTGTGTCTCAGATCTGGGGCCCGGCTTCCTTCCCTTGCTGACAGAGTAAGATACATAAACGCCTGCAAAGTAGCCACGGTTCTGCACCGGCAGCAAGGTACTCCACTGAGAAGACGGATATTGGCAACAATGATACAAGATCCAACTCTCTTCACGGACTACTACTGGATTCGTTCGTTTTGTGCTGCTGGGCAGAAGCTGCTGCCTATACAACTACTCCTTGAGAAGAATTGTGACCTTCCTGTTGCTGGGTATCATCCACCACCTCCCTGGCGCCCAGATCCGGCGAATGTTTACGTCACGCAACTACCTACCTCTAAGCGTCTCTGCAGTCAAGACACCCTCAGCAATCATGCTGAGACAAGCATGGCACTGGCAGAGGGACGCACATGTGCAGTGTATTTCAAAGATGGTTCTGTCGACCCTGACAGGAAGAGAGCAGCAGCTGGACTGTACCACAATGGTCACACACAAGGCTGGCGACTCCCTAACCACTGCACGATCCTTCAAGCTGAGCTGGTGGCGATTCAACAGGCACTGTCACATGCCCTACGACATCGACTCCGACCTGTCATACATGTTGACTCCACCTCTGCAATCAATGCCCTCTCCCATCCTCAACCACAGCACAATGTTCACCTCATCACATCGATCCTGAGCATAATGACAGCCTTAGAAGTTCAGGGTAACAGATCGACATTAAACTGGATCCCCAGCCATGCTGGCATCCGGGGAAATGAGGCGGCAGATGATGCAGCCAAGGCAGCCACATTATTATTATTATTATAATCAAGGGGGAAGCGCTAAACCCGGAGGATTATACAGCGCCTGGGGGGGGATGTGGAAGGCATTCAGGCTTAATTCGGGGAACTGGAGCACAGATCCAATTCCCTAAATCAAGAGCCCCTCACCAACATCAAGGAACCTTCCTTGAGGGGAAGGCAGCCACAGACTATCCCCATGTTGGGATTACTGTCCTCATCAGCCTACGGCAGACCAAACTGGTGGCTGCCAGAGCAATGAAACTTATGGGGGAGGTCTTCGGTGATACCCCATCTCAACAGTGGTACCGAGCAGCGACTCAGGGAGAACCCCCTCCATATGATAGACGCTGGTCCAGAGCGCAATGTACCGCCATCCATCGGCTTCGTCTGGGCTTTCCCACAACCATGATAATGGTAGACAAGGCTGAGGAGGAGATGTGCTAGTACTGCCAGCACGTTGTCCAGCGCCCCCTAACACACTATCTTCTGTAGTGCGAAGTTACTGAGACACTCCGCAGGCAGCTACCACTGATATCTCCTCCCGAAGAGGACCCAGAGATGACTGCGGCTACACTAGTGTACCATGGAGTCAATGAACCAGACAAGTTGTTGCCCGTGATAACATATCCTCCTCCTCGCTAGTGTCCACAGTTAGGAGTACATACAGTGTTGTCGCTTACGAGACGCACCAGATGAAGTGACCAGAAGAGTGCTTGAGCAGCATACGTTGCATCATTGTGCAACCCTTTCTCCTTCAGGAGCCAGAGACGGGTCATCGCAAGATTAAGACCCGTGCCAGGACTCCGGTCTTGGCGAACATTATACATACATACATACAGCATTGGTGGCACTTGCTGCGGTTCTTTATGGAAGGATGTAACGCAGAAGTTACTTATGTAAAGAAGAGTTGATCTAATTCTCTGCTTAAGGCTGGCGGGATTAACAGCCCATCGAGAGTCATTAAGGCTGCACCTAACTTTCACCACCAGACAAGAATATTTTAATTCTTAAAATAGGGATTAAACTCTTGATTATATATAAGCTGAGAGAAATACACCTTTCGGTCTATATATCCTGTGATAAATATTTGTATGGTACTGATTTTACTTACCACCTAAAGTCATCTATTGGGTATTAACTGCAATTATTTGTCTACAATTGCATCTTAACTTGTATTTGACAATGTTCAATATTTAATATTCAGTGCCTTGCTGCACTGAATCAATTGCATATAGTCACGCCTTGCTATCCTTCTCGCTTCCCTGAATGACTGTGAATACTTAAGTTTGATGGTCAGGTGGCGTGACTCTCCTGCTTCCCTGTAAGTGCACGCCAGTATGTTATACCACTGTTTTCCTCTGGTCAGGTATTCATACGTAACACATACATGAGTGACAGCGTTTAGGGAAGGTAGAATGGCATAAACCTTTAGTTAAGAGATCGCCATTTTCTGGGATGGTTGTATCTCCATATTCTGTCTATAAACATCCCAAGCATAATGTTTACACAATTGTATTTGGGGTTGGCTGAAATTTACGGACTGTCTTATGGGCAAACCTGACCTTTCTCTACGTTATATATATATACGTATTTCCTTTTTTTAGCCGTCTCTATTAGCACTGAAAAAAAACATCAGAGGTATAACGTCTCTTTCAATAAGTCTATGGTGTGTGTTTATGTTAGCTGCCTGGCCTATGCTACAACTCTGTTGACACGCTCTCATTGTCCTGTGAGAGTTCCTCACTGACGTTACAAATAATGATCAACACCGACAAGACAAGTGTTGTATGCAAGAAAGACATGCGGTAACTAGGTCATTTTATTAATAAAATGTCCTAATTACCGTAAATTGATCTTTCTTAGAGTTCCTCATTGTATGTTTTCGTGTTCCCTGTTTTCTGTGTCTAAGAGATGGGCTTTATTCAACTAATTTTCAGAGGATTACGAGGAGCTTGTTTTTATTAAGAGAACACATGTCGGCCAATATTTTAGTAGTCCATTCTGTTTGTTACATATCCAGTAAATAAACTGACACAAAATCGTAATATAATAGGATTGCAAACAAGATTGTTTTCAGGTTATTTTTTCCGTCTCTCTCGGTTTTCTGACTCTGGTGTTAGTTATCTAATGAATCGTTCAGTAGAAGTTTTGTCATTTGAGCAACTTGTAAGTTCTCCAGCAAGTATAAACACGAACAACGAAGGATAACCAAAGAATACAGTCAAGGATAAGTAGAAAGTGATTAGTTTCTTAAAAAAAAAGTCTGTGAAATTTGTCATCTTGCAGTAATTTCTGGTTGAGGAAGATCTTCCAACAGGGGTCAGGCCGGCTCTTGTACTTGTATCACTGTTATACGGGAAGTTATATCTGTGTATTGATCTCAAATATTTATAAATCTTAGAAGGTTCTGGCCAGTGACACATTACTGTAGTGGTATAAACTTGACAAAGTTTTATACAGCAAATATAGGAAAAATATATATGATATCTGCTTTATCCTCCAATACGCTGTAATATTTCATCAATATAAATGGAAAAGATCTTTGGATTCTTACATTGTTATATAATGCTTTCCAAATTCCTTTGTCGTTTTCAGCAATATTTTTTTATGAGTTATATTTATTCTTGTTTACCCAGTTGAAAGCTTCCCATAAAGGCAGAGTGACTCGAGAGACATTCACCATCACTAGCTCCGTACTGCCTTCAGACGAGTACTGCCATGAGGGAACACTGGTGGTTCACCCATCCACAACATCCTCAGACTTACTAGGTGCATCCACCGTACTTCCCACCCCCAAACTCAAGTTCCATTAACCGTCTTTTTCTGAATCCCTTGATAGATATTACCATGTCCACACTCAAACACCATGTCCAATCCCAAACACTCAACGCTTGGCGTCTCCAACACTTCCTTCCATCCTACCTTAGGCGAAGCCAACATTTCTACCCTTCCTCAGACGTCACTGTGCTAAACGCCAAATAGAATGAAAGTAACAAGTGAAGTACCTGGGTATAATAATGTCAGCTGAACATAGTAATATAAATGTCGAAAAAGTCAGAAAAAAATACCAGTAGAAAGACTAACTCAAATCACTTATGCTCTCTCGCTTGGAGTTCAGTGTTGACGGTTCCGTTCAAGGTAAGAGAGCACAGTTGAACCAGACAGATCCAGTGATCATTCAGTGCCTGCATAGAGACAATAAACTATTTTAAATATGTCCAAGTACTGAATATGTACTCTGTGATGTAGTTCAGCTGGGCTTGTGAGGTCTCTGGGGAGACCTAATTTAACCAATTATATGGTCACACCTTGCCTTGGCAGACGTCTGTAGCCACGCCCACGTCTGAGGTCTTTTGTTCTTGACGGCGTCAGACCTAGGCGTCAGGTCGTACACGTGGTTGTGGAGGGTGCTTGGACCACCATAAAAGCCCAAGGAAGAGCATGATCAGGAGATTCGAGCGGAGCTGCTGCTGGGGTGCAGGGCTCGGGAGAAGGCTGCTGAAGTCTCTGGATGAGACTGTTGGAGGCATTGGGCAGAGTACTGGCTTGGCGCAGTACTCGTGCTGTGTAGGTCTTGGGACCTGTGGCTTAGTTCCTGTGATGAACTGCCCTCTGAACTATATTGTAAGTTACATTCATTTTAGTCAAGTTGATTGTGTTCCCTGTCTCACTGCTTATGTGTACCACCCCATTTATCTAAACCACAATAATGTTCTGTTCCCAAATATATTATTGTACAAAGACTTAATAATAAACTGTGTTTGAGTAGAATAGTAATATTCACTGTCCCCGTTATTTACTCATTTCTCCATTTATTTATGTTTAGTTAAAGTAGTGAGAGGGTGAGTAGTGTGGAGTGTAGTGTAGAGTAATGAGAGGTGAAGATGTAGTCACCAGTGACCTCACATTACCTACCAACCTCCACACTCGTCTCTCCTACTGCCTCGCCTGTCCCCTACCTACTGACTCCCCCCGCTTACCCCCATATTCCCCTAATCATTACCCCCCTACATGACAACTCTGGAGTGGAGGAATAACAGAGATACAAATCTGTACACTTCCATACCACACTAGAATCAGAGACATGGGGGAAAAATGTAAAATAAACTTAGTGAAAAGCAGGGGCGCCGTGGGCATCCCTGCTTTTCACTATATCAACTCCGTGATTTCAGACTTTTCAACGTCTTATCGGAAGATATATACCTATGGTGAATTTCGAGTTTTTCTCGTTTGATGCTTGCCTGGTCAACCAGGCTATTACTGCTGGCGACCCGCTGGCCCACATATCCATCACAGTCTAATTGATCTGGCACCTGGTGAAGATATTTGTCAAAGAAGAAACTGGATATACACCTAATCAAAATACCAGATCAACCAGGTTGTAATGAATATGTAGGCCAGCGGGACATCAGCAGCAACAGCCTGACTGACCAGGCAAGCACCAAACAAGCCTGGCCCAGGACCTGGCTGTGGAAATATAAAAATTACGAAACTCTTCAACGGTATACAATACCCTGACTGAAAAGGTATACACACGTAACAAGGTATACAAACATGACAGGGTATAGCCATGACAAGTTATTTCTTAATACGTATACACATGACAAAGTATACCTTTAAGAATGTAAACCAAGGCAAAGGTAAACTTCCTACAATAAAATCTTATGTTCTTCCATTTCTCAACACTGTCCTATACGTTTGTATACGTTTGGGTCCGTCAACTGTATCATTATCATGACGTGGTGGTAATACTGGCACTACAAGCTGAAAAAAACGTCCATTTACACACCACGTCTAGCCCCAAGTACAGCGAAACGTAGTAAATACAGACGTGATCTGTACATTGCCTTTATAGTATGTGAGCAAGTCTGTTATGACCCCTCTGACAGATCGTTCAGGTATATTAGGAACAGTAGTGGTCCTAGTACTGATCCTTGAGGAACCCCACTCGTTACTATCTCCCATTCTGACCTCTCATTCTTTACTGTTACTCTGCTGTGTGTGGTGGTAGTAGTAGTAGTAGTAACTGCACAAGCGGCGCGCGTGCGCACGCACACACACACACACACACACACACACACACACACACACACACACACACACATTAACAACACCACACTGCACCAAATACACACGAACACAAAAAAAGCCCACACCCAGGCCAAGTGTCTGTCAACAAGTGCCTTTGACAACCTGTGTGTCAGTTAGTTACCATTTTGTCCTAGGCACATGTCGATTAGACACTAGGCCTGTTGTGTGTGTAGGTGTGTGTGTGTGTGTTAGTTAGTTAGTTAGTGTGTGTGTGTGTGTGTGTGTGTGAGAGAGAGAGAGAGAGAGAGAGAGAGAGAGAGAGAGAGAGAGAGAGAGAGAGAGAGAGAGAGAGAGAGAGAGAGAGAGAGAGAGAGAGAGAGAGAGAGCACTGATTAATATTTGCCGGATGTCGAGACCTAGCTCCTAGTCCGGCCTCCTAGACTATATATTCCTAGTTCTGCCTCCTAGATTCCATATATTCCTAGTCCTGCCTCCTAGACTACATACATTGGTTTATTGAGCATTTGTTTTGCACTCAAAGGTAGACCCGTGTCACCCAGTTTCAGGCCCTCAAGTGATATGTAGTGGTAGATATAAGAAGAGCTAGTTTGACTCTGGCTATAGGCAGAACCCATTCTCCTTCTTAGCCAGAGACGGATCATTGCAAGATTAAGACCCGTGTGAACATTATACATACATCAGTGGCTATAGTGGCAGGTGTGTGGAGCTCACTACCCAAGACCCGAAGCTTACCCTGCCACCACTGTCACATACCTGTGACCGCTTTCAAGGGTTTTTATTTTTTTTTACCCTCGCAGACAGGCCTTCCGCCAGTCTTGTTGACAATGAGAATACTTCCCAAATGACCTCAATGAAACTAAGTCACACTCGCACATTTTGAGGTTTACCCAGTTTATATCTAAATAACTGACAACTAATGTATCCCTGTAACAATTATGTTTATTGTAACTATTGTAAAATGTACAATGGTCTGAAAACCTATATGTAGTGAAGGTTATCTTGCATTGTTACGAGACTCTATGACGTAACATTAAAATTTTAACATTACCTGCGCCGCGTTTCCGTGAATTGTTTTGTCTTGGGCGAGTCTTGCTTCTCGTGTCCTCGGTAGTTTGGTGACCAACACTAGAGGTGCGAGCAACACCCAAGAGGATAAACCTGTTGTAGAGAGCAGGGACGGTGCGGCCCTTTCCATGTAGCAGCCAGGGAAGTCCAGGATTAGGGGTGCTCCTGACCAGAGCGCGATTGTTTCCATAGAGCTGAGAGGGAGTGAGAGGCAGAGCAGCACAGAGCTTCGAGCTTGCCACGGACGGGTCCACATTAGCTGTGGTTCTGTGTCCTTCGTGGTTCTGTTCAGCCCTTCTAGTTCTCGAGAAAGAGGTAGACTCCTCTACTGCGACAGCTGGAGGTGTGGCCGAGGTGGTTAGTGTTGTCATGACACGCCTGGCACCATCATCCAGGTGTGTCACACCCGTTCGCACTACTCCGCGACACACACCGCTGGTGTCGTGCACCTGAACGCTGTTCGGCTGTGTGATTCTGGCACTGCTGTGGACCTCAAAGTTGTTTAGCTGTGTGGCACTGCTGTGGACCTCAACGTACTCTCCCTGTGTGCTTCTGGCATTGCTACGGACTTGGAGGCTGCTTAGCTGTGTAACTCGGGCACTGCTGCTACCCTCCTTAAGACTCCTTAATGGCACCCTGCTCTGGTATGGCCCTGAAGGCACGACAGAAATGGCTTGTGGTCGTATGGTACGAATGGTCCGAGATGTTGAAACTGGCTGGTTATATGATGCTGACCACTGAGTGACAGGGGTACGTGTTGAGATGGTAAGCAAGGATGGCAGACTAGTGGGAAGTGGCGGTGGGTTGGTGGGAAGTGGCAGTGGGTTGGTGGGAAGTGGCGGTGGGTTGGTGGAAAGTGGCGGTGGGTTGGTGGAAAGTGGCGGTGGGTTGGTGGAAAGTGGCGGTGGGTTGGTGGAAAGTGGCGGTGGGTTGGTGGAAAGTGGCGGTGGACTGGTGGGAAGTGGCGGTGGACTGGTGGGAAGTGGCGGTGGACTGGTGGGAAGTGGCGGTGGACTGGTAGGAAGTGGCGGTGGACTGGTAGGAAGTGGCGGTGGACTGGTAGGAAGTGACGGTAGGTTGGTGGGAAGTGGCGGAGGACTGGTGGAGAGGAGTGGTGGACTACTGGAAATAGGTGGTGGGCTACTGGGAAGGGGAGGTGGACTGCTGGAAAGCGATGGTGAACTGTTACAAAAGGGCGGTGGACTTCTGGAAATATACGGTGGGGTGTTGGTAATGGTCGAAGAAAACGAGGACTCCACCAGCTGGTTGCGCTTTCTATTAGGGAGATTAATCTCTCTTGGCAGAAACTCAGCAGAACACGAGGCTCCCGTCTCAACATTCTTATTGAATGACCACTTACAGTTCTTGTTAGGGCGGGCATATAGAGGTTCAGTTGTGGCAGCTACCTGCTCCTGGGAAGAGTGCTGCTGGGGCTTGGAGGTGTGTGTGGCCACCTGGTTTGTGGTGGAGGAGGTGGTGGAACCTCCGCTCTCCTGTGTCATGCTCTCCACACCACTGGAGGAAGTGTCGCCTGTAGCGTCAATGGCACGAGTCCTGGCAGCAATACAGTCGTCGATACATCGCTCGTTGTAGCCCAAGATGGGCGCTGACACCCAGCTCATGTCCCGGTAGTCAACGTAGTTGTTGCCAGGGGTAGGGGGAGCCTTGCTGTACTTTGGTTTGGTCGTCTTGAGAGCAGTGTGGAAGATGTGTGTATCAAGGTGGTGGGTGGCGGTGAGGGAAGGCAGTACCAGGTGGTGGGGAGCGGTGTGAGTGGGCAGTATCAGGTCTTGGCCCACGCTCTGCCCGCCCTGGAAGACAAACTCATCTTCGTCATGAAGGGAGTCCAGGGCGTCGCTGGATGACGAGCATCTAATTGCGGGCCGTAGTTTCATTCTGACCTTGGCACTGGCTATCCTACAAAGTGCCGCACATGCCCGTGCCCGCCGCCGTCTACCATCTCTCCGTGAACGCCACGCCCGCACTAGCCCTGCCCCAGACACAGACATCACGTGAATTGTAGATTGTTAGGCTGCGTCAGTGAGGCGGGAGCCGGGAGAAGGGCAGTGTGACGAACACGCTACAAGGGAGACCACATGAGCACCACAGTACCAAGCACCGACACACACACACACACACACAAAAAAAAAAAACTGAGACACCATGGTCCACCAGCAAGTGGCCGCCCCGGGGCCTTCAAGTGTCAAACAAGTGTTTTGCACTCTGGCAGGATTGTTGTTTTTACGTTTCAACCTCATGGACATGCAAGATGGCAAGTAAGTCTTGCATGTCTTGCAAGGTTTTAGTTGAGTTCACTGCAGATTTATATTTTCTTTCATGTGTGTTTAATAGTCCTCTTTCCTGAAATTTTAGTTTCCAATTAAAAAAATATATCTAATCAGAGACTGAGGCTCGAGCAATACCAGAAACCGTGAAGAGATGACAGTAGTGGTTAAGCACTCACTACATGGTGTACAGCAGTGGTCAAGCACTCACTACATGGTGTACAGCAGTGGTTAAGCACTCACTACATGGTGTACAGCAGTGGTCAAGCACTCACTACATGGTGTACAGCAGTGGTTAAGCACTCACTACATGGTGTACTGCAGTGGTCAAGCACTCACTACATGGTGTACAGCAGTGGTCAAGCACTCACTACATGGTGCTCAACAGTGGAGTAATCACTGAAGTATAGGAGCCTTCAACGGCACAGTAGGGCGTCGCAGGCGGGTGTAGAACTGTCATCAGTGTAACAGTCATTGTTGCAGTCTCCTCACCACCACCACCAGCGCCAAGAAACACACACAACACATCTAGGTGCACCACACCTGACCTTGCGTCATCCAATCATCACTAGCTAGGGTCAGGTCTCACACGGGGCTAGGTAAGGTGGCTAGACAAGCAGGACGACAGTGATGGTGCACCTCCTACCACGACGATCACACAGACAGTGACTGCCACCACAAACACGCCTTCCCTCCCCCACGCCTCCACCACATCCTCCCTCCCTCCATCACGCCCCCACCGCCAAGGAAAGTTGCAGGAAATGCGGAAACAGATCTCCCTGGAGCGTAGTGACGTCCACTGCAAGGTCCACAAGCTCACAGGAGAGGAATACAAAGACGCCCTTACGGCTACAGCAATAAAGACGTACACACCAAGGTTTCCACTCTACTCCACAGCACGTGTGATAATTCACCCGAATATTTTCGTGAAAGTGGCAGAGTGTACATTTAAAAAAAGCCAAGTGTCTCTATACTTGGTGTGCATAATGAGTGAAAATTTAGCTGAGGAGGAGGAGGGAAATAATGACAAGAGTGACACAGATTGCGGGTCTTCCTGCGGAAGGCATTACGCAGCCTTCCAGTGGATTGGGCGTAAACGAGACTTTGTGGGCGGTATATGGGCGGTAGGTGCAGGGAAGAGGCAGGTACACAGTGGTTTTTATCAAGGGGTTGACACTAGGAAGAAGGGGGGGCACCGCCCCTCTTCCCCCAGGAGTAGGTAGTGTAGGTAAATGGTTCAGAGAACCGACAAGTTGATAAATTAGACACATGCAACACTTGGGTATCTTTACTGAGGAAACGTTTCGCCACACAGTGACTTCATCAGTCCAATACAAAGGAGAATGGAGTTTGAGGTAATCAGTCCCTCAGCCTGGAGTCAATGTAATCAGTCCATCAATCGTTCCACCATTCTTAACTATTCTCCTTTATATTGGACTGATGAAGCCACTGTATGGCAAAATGTTTCCTCAATAAAGATACCCAAGTGTTGCACAGGTGTGTAGTTAGTAACGGGGCGAGGGAGAGAAGCAGTGTGCGAGGCGCAGGTTCTCTCCCTGAGACTCCGTGATTCACACACAGGATGTCTACCTTATCTAATACCTTAATTACTACCATTATTGAGATGGCGAGCTTCAACCTCGCAGCAACACAATGTTTTGATGCTGAGTGTGCCAACGCCAACGTGTGTGGCAGCACAGGGATGCCTCTGTGGCATCTGTCCTGACAAGCTCAAACAGATGATGAGTTAGACACACTTGCAATACCTGAGTTCTTTATTTTGAAGACGTTTCGCCAACCAGAGGCTTCATCAATTCGATATAGAGGTTATTAAATGGAGACAGTAAATAAGCTCAGTACTGAAATGATAAAGGCACTGGTTGGCGAAACGTTTTCAAAGTTACCCATGTGTTGAATGTCTCATTCATCAACTTGTCGGTATGTTATGCCATGTTAATGTTATCACACAAACATGTATGGAAATGGTTTCCTCTTGAAAACATCAATATTTCTGGTATTCGCTGGTAGCACGTTGAAGAGTCTTGGACCACGAATGTTGACACAATATTCTCTTATTGTGCCCATGGCGTCCCTGCTCCTAGCAAGTACTAAATATAACCAAGCCTGAGGCCTGAGGTCAGACTACATTGATAACTCGGGCTGTTGATGCATACAAATTACATTTACCAACAGCTACAACATTAGGTAACGAGGCAATGTTTCTTTGCACCAATAAAATGGCTACAAACAGTGAATAGGGGAGGAGTGGAAGGGAAAGTGAAGGAGTAGAAGAGGGAGAGAAGAAGTTGATGGGGATATGTAAGGAGTAGAAGGAAAAGAGAAGGGGGTAAAAGGGAAGGTGTGAATGGGAGGGGGGGGAAGGGAGACTCCTTAATTAACGTGACATTTCCCTCCCACCAGCCTTAAATCCCTCCTAATAAGAGTTTCCTCACCCCTACCAGCCTTCCCATCCAACAGCATCCATAACTTGCTACTTTTACGCAACACCCGCGTATACAATTTTAGCCCAACGGAGATACACGAGTGTCGGGTGTAAGCGCTGCTACCAGCTACTGCTACCGCGGATCATTGCCTGCACTCTAAACCAAGTCTCCTGTTTTGTGTCCTGGGTAATCAGCCCATTGCAAAAATTGCTAGCTGGCTGATCAAGGATATGTAGAAGTAATTCTCAAGTTCCTTCTTGAAGTCTGTTGGTAATTTCCCTTTATATATATATATATATATATATATATATATATATATATATATATATATATATATATATATATATATGAAGGGAGAGTGTTGAAAAGTCTTTTTCTCTTTACATTTATGAAGGTATACATTACTTGTTACACCCCTGATCTTTATTGGAGGTATTTTGCACCGTCTGTCAAGGCTTCCATTCTCGTTCTGAGTAAATTTAGTGTTCAGATTTATAACCAGTTCGTCCAGCATTTTTCAGGTGTAAACATAATGCATCTTTCTCACCTCCGCTACGGGAGAACTAGAAACAAGTTTACGAGTTCCCAATAAGGAGCAATAATAAACATCTTAGAATCTTAAGTTTCAACAAACTATCTCTGATGGGCGAGTCTGTGGTGGTAATACTCAACTAAGACTCGCCAGCAGACACAACCTGACTGATCATATCATCACCCACAAGGCCACAATATTACAATCCCAAGATGTAATAACTGGTATTTTTGCATTAAAAACTTAATTAACAACCTTGTGCACTTCATGAAATACAACGTAACACTGTTGACAAATGATACACTAGAGATTACAATGTTGTGAACGTACATAATCTTGTAAAAGTGGTCACAGTGGTGCCTTTGCTAACCTTCCTATGGTGTATAAATATACCTAGTTGGATGAATCTTATTGTAGCTAGCTGGTCCAGTGGCTAACGTGTCGATCTAGAAATTTACGACTTTCTAACCGGGGGTTCAAGCCCCACCCGTGGTAAGGTTTGTTTGCAATCGTGTCATTACAATTTCGTGAGCCAGCACATACATGTTCACACCAGTTACTCTCAGTGTGTGTCAAACAATGTTGACGATCCTTTCCCTAACATCACACAATTTTTAATGCACAACAACATTCCCATTAACTTGAATAATAGAAAAATACCGTCATTGGTTACCTGGAAAGTCCAAGTGGGATTAGTCCCCAATCTGTGTATAGACATGGGACCAATGAAAAAGCATGGCCAACTTGTCTGCTGCTTGCTCTGTCAACCAGATTGTTGCTGCTAGAGGCCTGCTGGCATACATATTCGTCACAGTCTGGTTGATCTGGCACATGATGAAAATACTTATCCACTTTCCTCTTAAACACTCCTATACTTGTCCCGTTTCTCTGGATTTATTTTGCACTTTCTCCCATATCTCTCGCTCCAGTATTTTATGACAGTTTACAGATTTGGGTCCGAGCCCTCAAGTACTTTTCAGGAATACATCATGTATGTTTCTCCTCCGCTCCAGTGAGTACATATTCAAGACTTTAAGGCGTTACCAGTAATTTAAATGCTTTACTGGCTCTATGTGGGTAGTAAATGATCTCTGTATTTGTTGCAGCTATGATATCTCTCCTGCCCTGAACGGGGCCGTCAACACTGAACAATATTATAAACGAAAGAGCACAATAGATTTGAAAAGTGTCCCCACTAGCACTATTTCCCTTGAAAGAAAGAAAAGTCCCACGAGATAATTACCCCCAAGTCTTGCACGTGTTCTTTCGTTCTATATTATGATCCTTTGGAGTTTTGTATACAATGTCCCATTTGAGTTCTTCATTCATTCCTGATCTAAGGAGCTGGAGCTTATCACCATGAGTATACTAAGATAACATAAGGATAAGGGAATTAATTCCTTTCAACAGTCTCCATCATACAGAAACGGGATTACCAACAGACGTCTGGTGTCATCAAGAGGGTACTCAATAGAGTCTTGTGTTAGCTATTAGTTACTCTTAACTCACTACACATCCACTTAAATTCGACTAAAACCTGGGCTTCAGGTTCAGCAGATATCTTGTTCACTCAGCAGTTAACCTCTCGGTTACTGAACTTGCTGGTCGACGTATTGGTCATTCAATTTTGGAGCCTATATACTGAACTGACGAGTTGACCTCTTCCTCACTAACCTCACGAGTCGACCTCTCCCTCACTAACCTCACGAATCGACCTCTCCTTCACGTACCTCACGAGTCGACCTCTCCCTAACTTACCTCACGAATCGACTCCTCCCTCGGTAACCTCACGAGTCGACCTCTCCCTCACGTACCTCACGAGTCGACCTCTCCCTCCCTAACCTCACGAATCGACTCCTCCCTCGGTAACCTCACGAGTCGACCTCTCCCTCCCTAACCTCACGAGTCGACCTCTCCCTCACGTACCTCACGAGTCGACCTCTCCTTCCCTAACCTCACGAGTCGACCTCTCCCTCACGTATCTCACGAGTCGGTCTCTCCCTCACGAGTCAGATACACCTCTGATATACCTTTCAAGAGTTTCGAGAGTTTCTCTACTCTCTGAGCCCGACCATGGGCCAGGCTCGTCTGGTGCTTGCCTGGTCAACCAGGCTATTGCTGCTGGAGGCCCGCTGCCCCACATATCCATCACAGCCTGGTTGATCTGGCACCTGGTGAAAATACTTGTCCAGTTTCCTCTTGAAGGCTTCTACACTTGTTCCAGCCGTGTTTCTGATATCTTCTCGTAAGATGTGTTCAGTCCATCAATCAAGATTGATGGACTGAACACATCGACTCAAGGTTGAGGGACTGATTACCTCATTCTCCTTCTGTTCATGTTTCTCCTACGTATGGACTGATGAAGCCACTGTGTGGCGAAACGTTTCCTCAAATAAAGATACCCAAGAGTTGCACATGTGTCTAATTTATCAACATGTCGGTTCTCTGAACCATTCATCTACAAACTTCTCGTAAGATGTTGAATAGTCTGGGACCCCGGATGTTGATACATTGTTCCCTTATTGTCCCCACCGCACCCCTGCTCCTCACTGGGTTTATTTTACACTTCCTCCCATATCTCTCACTCCAATAAGTTGTTATAGTAGTGTGCAGATTTGGGATCAGGCCCTCGAGTACTTTACAGGTATATATTATTATGTATCTCTCTCTCCTCCGCTCCAATGAGTACATGTTCAAGACTTGAAGGCGTTCCCAGTAATTTAGGTGCTTTACTGGCTCAGTGTGAGCCGTTAACGATCTTTGTGTTTGTTCCAGCTCTGATATTTCTCCTGCTTTGAACGGGGCCGTCAGCACTGAGCAATATTCTAAGTGAGGGAGCACTAGCGATTTGAAGAGTGTCACCATCGGCATTATTTCCCTTATTTTAAAAGTTCTCAATACTCACCCCGTCATCGTCTTTGCTGTCGTGATCTTTGTCTTGTTATGGTCTTTAAAAGAAAGGTCAGCTGACATAATTATTCCCAGATCTTTTACGTGTTCCTTTCGTTCTGTTTGATGATTCTCTTGAGTTTTGTATACAGTGTTTCTTTTGAGTTCTTCATTCTTTCGATACCTAAGCAGCTGGAACTTATCACCATTGAACGTCATATTGCTCTCGACTGCCCACTGGAAGACCATGGTTATGTGCAAAATATTCTATTAACAAATATCGCTGATAATTTGACGAGAACAGAACGAACGACTGATACTTTAATAAAAACAGAACGAACCACTCATATTTTGATAAAAACAGAACGAATCACTGATACTTTGATAAAAACAAAGACGAACCACTGATACTTTGATAAAAACAGAACGAACCACTCATATTTTGATAAAAACAGAACGAACCACTTATATTTTGATAAAAACAGAACGAACCACTCATATTTTGATAAAAACAGAACGAACCACTGATACTTTGATAAAAACAGAACGAACCACTTATATTTTGATAAAAACAGAACAAACCACTTATATTTTGATAAAAACAGAACGAACCAGTGATACTTTGATAAAAACAGAACGAACCACTCATATTTTGATAAAAACAGAACGAACCACTCATATTTTGATAAAAACAGAACTACTCATATTTTGATAACAGAACGAACCACTCATATTTTGATAAAAACAGAACAAACCACTTATATTTTGATAAAAACAGAACGAACCAGTGATACTTTGATAAAAACAGAACGAACCACTCATATTTTGATAAAAACAGAACGAACCACTCATATTTTGATAAAAACAGAACAAACTACTCATATTTTGATAACAGAACGAACCACTCATATTTTGATAAAAACAGAACGAACCACTCATATTTTGATAAAAACAGAACGAACCACTCATATTTTGATAAAAACAGAACGAACCACTCATATTTTGATAAAAACAGAACAAACTACTCATATTTTGATAAAAACAGAACGAACCACTCATATTTTGATAACAGAACGAACCACTCATATTTTGATAACAGAACGAACCACTCATATTTTGATAAAAACAGAACGAACCACTGATACTTTGATAAAAACACAACAAGTCATTGATACTTAGATCTAAAGAAAAACCGATGATGCTTTGACAAAAAAAAATAACGATAAAAGTAAATAAGTTTGGGTTGAATGGTTGACGCACTAGGGATGCTTGCTCGCCTTGACTGATACCTGAGGCGGTAGCACCAACACCTAGCAGCTGCACGCACATCCATCCTTACCTGCCTGCAACACACCTCACACATCACTACTTACTGCAGTTTGCATAAAGAGTCGGAATAGGGACCAGTCATACCTTGGTTAATGGGGGTTTAAAGACTATCGACGAGTCATTAAAGCCATGTAAACCGTTCATCAGCAGACGTGAGTACTTGAATCCCTAAAATAATGAATAAAGTAAAGGGATATGGTGGGTACATCAAGGGAACAATATATCAATTTCCTTGGCCCCAAGCTATTCAACATCTTACCAAAAAATATTAAAAACACTGATGGAAGAAGTGTAGAAGTCTTCAAGAGAAAACTCGACGAGTATCTTCACCAGATGCCAAATCAACTAGGCTATGATGGATATGTGGGCCAGCAGGCCACCAGCAGCATCAGCCTGGGTGACCAGGCAAGCACCAAACGAGCTTGGTCCATGGCAGGGCTCCAGGAGTAAAAAGGCTCTCGAAACTCATCCAAGGTATCAGTTTATATATATCCAGTCACCGGTCACAAGTGGTGTTCTACAGGCATCAGTTTGGGACCCTCATTGTTCATAATCTTTATTAATAAATTTGACAAAATAAAAAAAAAGAAATAAAGCAATTAAGGAAATAAAAGAACCAGGTGAAAACCTTCTAGATGAACCTTTCTTATTAATACAAGCAGCTTCTGAATTTGGAAAACAAAGTAAAATACCCTGACAATAATAACTGTATGTTTAGAAATAATTTGCTGAAGAAGTATGCACCATGAGAGGCCAACACTAACAACTTGCACTGTGAGAAGAAGACAACTCTAGGGAAAATTACACTCGCCTTTCAGTACACAAGTAACCCGCACATAGCAGATGAGTCTACATAGATGAATGCACAGCCTTCATGATCACAGCCATCGTGTGTGACACAGGTCTTGGTAATGTAACCAACTCGCAGTATATCAATTCTCTCCTCCGTTACAGAAAGAATAATACAAGTGGTTAAGAGTCGTTCCCAATACTTTCATTGTTCTACTGACACTATGCAGCCAGTACACAACCTCTGCATTTTTTCAGGTGTGTAGTCTCTGCTGCGTTGAGAGGCGCTCAGAGCCCCCAGCAGTGTTCAGGTCATGAGAGTACAAGTGATCAACTTGAGACTCAGTGTCCCCATCAACTCTTCTTAGTAACTTCTATATTGTAATCCTGTATCCCTTTGTCCGTCTTCCTTGTAAAGTCGTCTAGTTCTGTTCACTTCATCTAGTTTCTCTTCAGAGAGTTTGTTAAGCGAGGGTGGTCGCTATGTGACCCCTGACCTAGTAGTCTCCCCCCATCCCAACGACTCCCCCTTCCCCTCTTCCTCCCCACTCCTAAACAGCCTCATTCTTCAAGCAGCACACGCCCTGTCTTTTGTCTACGCCCTCACGTCTGCAGTATGATGAAGTGTGACAGAGAAACACAGCCAGCTTTTGTTCCCACTATATATCGATCATATAGAAGAGGCTGCAGCACACTGCATTTGTATACAATTTTGCTAAATAAGAACTTCATGTGTCTCCCCTCCCCCCCCTCCCTAACCTCCACCTTCCCTCCCCTAAATTCTACCTTAGTACATTCTGGAGGTCACAATCCCTGTTTATCGATCTTAGATCAGGTCTTCTGAATGATGGTCGGGTGAACCAGCTTGTTGGTGCTGGCTGTAAGAATTCCAAAGTAGGCACCACAGTCCGGCTGTTAAAGAACTGACTTACGAAACTTGTCAAGTTCCGTCATGCAGGTCACTATAGGAGTCTATTGACAATATACCTTAAGGATGAAGGGAGGGTGCTAAAGGGTCTTGGTCCCTTTACAGTTTTCTCACACTGTGCTAAACCCCAGCAAGAATCAACTTCATTGTTTAGAGCTGACACCGGTCTCTCCAGTACTTTGCAGGTGCACACTATAATACATCTTTCTCGCCTACGTTCCAAAGAGTACAGTTCGAGGGACTTATTATTACCAATATTTAGGTGTTTGAATTTATATGAGCAGTAAAAGTTCTCTGCACATTCTCCAGGTCTGCAATTTCGTCTGCCTTGGACGAGCTGTTAGTACTCCAGTCTAGAGAACAATGGACTTGAAAAGTATCATCATTGGCTTGGCATCTCTTGTTTTGAAGGTTCTAGTTATCCAGACTCCTATTTTCCTTACGGTTGTGATAGTGACATTGCTGTGATCCCTGAAGGTGAACTCTTCTGACATGATCACTCCCAGGTCTCTTGCATTAGTCTTACCTTCTGTTGATTCATGTTTGTTTTATACTCCGTTCCAGTCTTTATTTCTTCAACCTTTCCATGACGTAGTAACTGAAACTTGTCATTACTGAACATCATATTGTTGTCAGTGGTCCACTGGAAGACTTTGTTTATATCAACTTTGAGATGTGCTGTGCCCTCAAAAGATGCCTCTCTCATACATATTCTGCAGTCGTCTACAGAGGATGATACTGTGTTAAGAGTGATGTCTCTGTATGTCAGATACGAGAGTGAGGAGGAGAAGAGAGGTCAGTACCGCGCCTTGGGGAAGAACTCACTCTGGCAGCCTCAGATTTCACTCTGTTCATCAGTCTTTGTTGGTAGTATCCAACGTCACCATCATAACTTGGTTAATCAACCATCAGCTGTCCTCCAAAGGTCAACCACACTGTTCATGCTAGCACCCTATATCACAACCTGGTTGATCAATCTTCAGCTGTCCTCCAGGAGTCAAACATACTGTTGCCGCTAGCAGCCTACATCACAAGCTGGTTGATCAACCTTCAGCTGTCCTTCAGGGGTCACCCATACTGTTGCTGCTAGCAACAGAAATTTAAGCAGTTCAGTCATACTAAACCAAGTTATCAGTATTCATGGAACTAACAGCACACTGAGGATCTAAATGTCGTAGCTGACAGCACACTGAGGATCTAAATGTCGTAGATGACAGCACACTGAGGATCTAAATGTCGTAGCTGACAGCACACTGAGGATCTAAATGTCGTAGCTGACAGCACACTGAGGATCTAAATGTCGTAGCTGACAGCACACTGAGGATCTAAATGTCGTAGCTGACAGCACACTGAGGATCTAAATGTCGTAGCTGACAGCACACTGAGGATCTAAATGTCGTAGCTGACAGCACACTGAGGATCTAAATGTCGTAGCTGACAGCACACTGAGGATCTAAATGTCGTAGCTGACAGTACACTGAGGATCTAAATGTCGTAGCTGACAGCACACTGAGGATCTAAATGTCGTAGCTGACAGCACACTGAGGATCTAAATGTCGTAGCTGACAGCACACTGAGGATCTAAATGTCGTAGCTGACAGCACACTGAGGATCTAAATGTCGTAGCTGACAGCACACTGAGGATCTAAATGTCGTAGCTGACAGTACACTGAGGATCTAAATGTCGTAGCTGACAGCACACTGAGGATCTAAATGTCGTAGCTGACAGCACACTGAGGATCTAAATGTCGTAGCTGACAGCACACTGAGGATCTAAATGTCGTAGCTGACAGCACACTGAGGATCTAAATGTCGTAGCTGACAGCACACTGAGGATCTAAATGTCGTAGCTGACAGCACACTGAGGATCTAAATGTCGTAGCTGACAGCACACTGAGGATCTAAATGTCGTAGCTGACAGCACACTGAGGATCTAAATGTCGTAGCTGACAGCACACTGAGGATCTAAATGTCGTAGCTGACAGTACACTGAGGATCTAAATGTCGTAGCTGACAGCACACTGAGGATCTAAATGTCGTAGCTGACAGCACACTGAGGATCTAAATGTCGTAGGTGACAGAACACTGAGGATCTAAACGTTGTAGCTGACAGCACACTGAGGATCTAAATGTCGTAGGTGACAGAACACTGAGGATCTAAATGTCATAGCTGACAGCACACTGAGGATCTAAATGTCGTAGCTGACAGCACACTGAGGATCTAAATGTCGTAGGTGACAGAACACTGAGGATCTAAACGTTGTAGCTGACAGCACACTGAGGATCTAAATGTCGTAGGTGACAGAACACTGAGGATCTAAATGTCATAGCTGACAGCACACTGAGGATCTAAATGTCGTAGCTGACAGCACACTGAGGATCTAAATGTCGTAGGTGACAGAACACTGAGGATCTAAACGTTGTAGCTGACAACACACTGAGGATCTAAATGTCGTAGCTGACAGAACACTGAGGATCTAAATGTCATAGCTGACAGCACACTGAGGATCTAAATGTCGTAGCTGACAGTACACTGAGAATGTCAATGTTGTAGGTGATAGTACACTGAGGATATAAATGTTGTAGCTGACAGTACACTGAGGATATAAACGGTGTAGCTGACAGCGAACTGAGGATCTAAATGTTGTAGCTGACAGTACACTGAGAATGTAAATGTCGTAGCTGACAGTACACTGAGGATATAAATGTTGTAGCTGACAGTACACTGAGGATATAAACGGTGTAGCTGACAGCGAACTGAGGATCTAAATGTTGCAGCTGACAGTACACTGAGGATATAAATGTAGCTGACAGAACACTGATATAAATGTAGCTGACAGTACACTGAGGATATAAATGTAGCTGACAGAACACTGATATAAATGTAGCTGACAGTACACTGAGGATATAAATGTTGTAGCTGACAGTACACACCAAGGATATAAACGGTGTAGCTGACAGCGAACTGAGGATCTAAATGTTGCAGCTGACAGTACACTGAGGATATAAATGTAGCTGACAGAACACTGATATAAATGTAGCTGACAGTACACTGAGGATATAAATGTTGTAGCTGACAGTACACACCAAGGATATAAACGGTGTAGCTGACAGCGAACTGAGGATCTAAATGTTGCAGCTGACAGTACACTGAGGATATAAATGTAGCTGACAGAACACTGATATAAATGTAGCTGACAGTACACTGAGGATATAAATGTTGTAGCTGACAGTACACACCAAGGATATAAACGGTGTAGCTGACAGCGAACTGAGGATCTAAATGTTGCAGCTGACAGTACACTGAGGATATAAATGTAGCTGACAGAACACTGATATAAATGTAGCTGACAGTACACTGAGGATATAAATGTTGTAGCTGACAGTACACACCAAGGATATAAACGGTGTAGCTGACAGCGAACTGAGGATCTAAATGTTGCAGCTGACAGTACACTGAGGATATAAATGTAGCTGACAGAACACTGATATAAATGTAGCTGACAGTACACTGAGGATATAAATGTTGTAGCTGACAGTACACACCAAGGATATAAACGGTGTAGTGATCCAGGTGATCAGGACCTGATAAAGCTACACACAGCTTAATGTCACAGCTAAAGCTTCTGCAACCTATGTGTCTTCAAAGCTTCATCACACACCGAAGCTTTCAACAGTAGTGAGCTCAAGGTGATACCTTGTATGGTAGTGAGCTCAGGGTGATACCTTGTATGGTAGTGAGCTCAGGGTGATACCTTGTATGGTAGTGAGCTCAGGGTGATACCTTGTATGGTAGTGAACTCAGGGTGATACCTTGTATGGTAGTGAACTCAGGGTGATACCTTGTATGGTAGTGAACTCAGGGTGATACCTTGTATGGTAGTGAGCTCAGGGTGATACCTTGTATGGTAGTGAGCTCAGGGTGATACCTTGTATGGTAGTGAGCTCAGGGTGATACCTTGTATGGTAGTGAGCTCAGGGTGATACCTTGTATGGTAGTGAACTCAGGGTGATACCTTGTATGGTAGTGAACTCAGGGTGATACCTTGTATGGTAGTGAACTCAGGGTGATACCTTGTATGGTAGTGAACTCAGGGTGATACCTTGTATGGTAGTGAGCTCAGGGTGATACCTTGTATGGTAGTGAGCTCAGGGTGATACCTTGTATGGTAGTGAACTCAGGGTGATACCTTGTATGGTAGTGAGCTCAGGGTGATACCTTGTATGGTAGTGAGCTCAGGGTGATACCTTGTATGGTAGTGAACTCAGGGAGATACCTTGTATGGTAGTGAACTCAGGGTGATACCTTATATGGAGGTGAGCTCAGGGAGATACATTGTATGGTAGTGAGCTCAGGGAGATACCTAGTACGGTAGTGAGCTCAAGGAGATACATTGTATGGTAGTGAGCTCAGGGATATACTATATACGGTAGTGAGCTCAGGAAGATACCATGTACGTTAGTGAGCTCAGGGAGATACCTTATACGGTAGTGAGCTCAGGAAGATACCTTGTATGGAAGTGAGCTCAGGGAGACACATTGTATGGTAGTGAGCTCAGGGAGATACCTAGTACGGTAGTGAGCTCAAGGAGATACATTGTATGGTAGTGAGCTCAAGGAGATACCTTGTATGGTAGTGAGCTCAGGGATATACTATATATGGTAGTGAGCTCAGGAAGATACCATGTACGTTAGTGAGCTCAGGGAGATACCTTATACGGTAGTGAGCTCAGGAAGATACCTTGTATGGAAGTGAGCTCAGGGAGATACATTGTAAGGTAGTGAGCTCAGGGAGATACCTTGTATGGTAGTGAGCTCAGGGAGATACATTGCATGGTAGTAAGCTCAGGGAGATACGTTGTATGGTAGTGAGCTCAGTGAAATACCTTGTATGGTAGTGAGCTCAGTGAAATACCTTGTATGGTAGTGAGCTCAGGAAGATACCTTGTATGGTAGTGAGCTCAGGTGGATAAATTGTATGGTAGTGAGCTCATGTGGATATCTTGTATGGTAGCGAGCTCAGGGGGATATACTGTATGGTGAGTTCAGGGGAATATACTGTATGATGAGCTCAGGAAGATATCTTGTATGGTAGTAAGCTCAGGGGGACTACCTTGTATAGTAGTGAGCTCAGGGCTGATATATTTTATAGAAGTGAGCTCTGGGGGATATCACACAGTAGTGAGTTTTCTTTCAATGTTCACTGCATGTGGCAGGATGTGATGAAATAACATGTGACAAGCCTGGTGCTCCGGGGTATGACACTGACCGTCTAGCAGAAGCTAGACGCCCATACTTACCTGGAGTCCGTCTGTGTGCTAATAGCCCTGATGCAGAGTGCGCAGGTTCCAACCCTGGTGTGTGTGTGTGTGTGTGTGTGTGTGTGTGTGTGTGTGTGTGTGTGTGTGTGTGTGTGTGTGTGTGTGAGTACCCAGTTTAAGTCGTAATAAACAGGAAGACAGACGGAGTGCTGGAGCCGTGATCTTGGGACTTACATTAATAATATATATATATATATATATATATATATATATATATATATATATATATATACATATATATTTATATATATATATATATATATATATATGTCGTGCCGAATATGTAAAACTGGTCAATTAGCAGAACTCATTTAAAATTAAGTCCTTTCTAAAATTTTCTCTTATACGTTTAAAGATATATATTTTTCATTAATGTTAATGTAAAAATTTATAATTTTGCACCAAAAGGAACTTAGAAAACTTACCTAACCTTATTATAACAAGAGCAATTTATTTTAGCCTAACCCAACTAAATATATTTTAAATACGTTTACAATAATTTAGTACTAAACAAACACAACCAAATATATATTTTTTTCGTTAGGTTCAGAATGATTTTGGCGAAATTATTGCATATACAAATTTTCACTTGTCCTATATGGCAAGATGAGCGTTGCTATTTAAGCCAAGATCGCAAGTTCTGCCTATTCGGCACGACATATATATATATATATATATATATATATATATATATATATATATATATATATATATATATATATATACACGCACACACACACACACACTCAAAACACTAATCGTAAGATTTCAGAAAAATCTTACGTAATGGAGAGTAAACAAGGTGAGAGTAGTGACGAGCACGTCAAAGTTACCTTAAGACACTAGTTGCTTCTCTGTACTGGACAATTGTTGGCTAATGTAATTATTTGTACATTCGTTAGTCACTAGTCGTACACTCGCTAGTCACTGGTTGTACACTCGCTAGTCACTAGTCGTACACTCGCTAGTCACTAGTCGTACATTCGCTAGTCACTGGTTGTACACTCGCTACTCACTAGTCGTACACTCGCTAGTCACTGGTCGTACACTCGCTAGTCACTGGTCGTACACTCGCCAGTCACTTGTACACTCGCCAGTCACTTGTCGTGCACTCGCTAGTCACTGGTCGTACACTCGCTAGTCACTGGTCGTACACTCGCTAGTCACTAGTCGTACACTCTAGTCACTAGCTGTACACTCGCTAGTCACTAGTCGTACACTCGCTAGTCACTAGTCGTACACTCTAGTCACTAGCTGTACACTCGCTAGTCACTAGTCGTACACTCGCTAGTCACTAGTCGTACACTCTAGTCACTAGCTGTACACTCGCTAGTCACTAGTCGTACACTCGCTAGTCACTAGTCGTACACTCGCTAGTCACTAGTCGTACACTCGCTAGTCACTGGTCGTACACTCGCTAGTCACTGGTAGTACACTCGCTAGTCACTAGTCGTACACTCGCTAGTCACTAGTCGTACACTCGCTAGTCACTAGTCGTACACTCGCTAGTCACTGGTCGTACACTCGCTAGTCACTAGTCGTACACTCGCTAGTCACTGGTCGTACACTCGCTAGTCACTAGTCGTACACTCGCTAGTCACTAGCTGTACACTCGCTAGTCACTGGTCGTACACTCGCTAGTCACTAGTCGTACACTCGCTAGTCACTAGTCGTACACTCGCTAGTCACTGGTCGTACACTCGCTAGTCACTGGTTGTACACTCGCTAGTCACTAGTCGTACACTCGCTAGTCACTAGTCGTACACTCGCTAGTCACTGGTCGTACACTCGCTAGTCACTAGTCGTACACTCGCTAGTCACTGGTCGTACACTCGCTAGTCACTAGTCGTACACTCGCTAGTCACTAGTCGTACACTCGCTAGTCACTGGTCGTACACTCGCTAGTCACTAGTCGTACACTCGCTAGTCACTGGTCGTACACTCGCTAGTCACTGGTCGTACACTCGCTAGTCACTAGTCGTACACTCGCTAGTCACTGGTCGTACACTCGCTAGTCACTAGTCGTACACTCGCTAGTCACTAGTCGTACACTCGCTAGTCACTGGTCGTACACTCGCTAGTCACTGGTCGTACACTCGCTAGTCACTAGTCGTACACTCGCTAGTCACTGGTCGTACACTCGCTAGTCACTGGTCGTACACTCGCTAGTCACTAGTCGTACACTCGCTAGTCACTAGTCGTACACTCGCTAGTCACTAGTCGTACACTCGCTAGTCACTAGTCGTACACTCGCTAGTCACTAGTCGTACACTCGCTAGTCACTAGTCGTACACTCGCTAGTCACTAGTACACTCACTACTAACATGTTACTCATCACTCATACAATGAGTCAGTCAAGATGAACATAAGTAATATATTACTCGGGAAAGACTTGACACCTGTAGGGGTCATACAGCGCCTGGGGAAATGGCAGGTGATCAGGTTTGATCCAATGAAGGGGAAACCAGCTACAATTCCGTGAATCATGAATCTCCCCGAATGGAGAAACAATAACAACAATCAAAATGCAGTGATTGCAGCAGTTCACAACAGTGACTAAAACAGTTCACAACAGTGACTGCAACAGTTCACAACAGCGGCTGCAACAGTTCACAACAGTGACTCCAACAGTTCACAACAGTGACTGCAATTTCACAACATTGACTGCAACAGTTCACAACAATGACTGCAACAGTTCACAACAGCGGCTGCAACAGTTCACAACATTGACTGCAACAGTTCACAACAGTGACTGCAACAGTTCACAACATTGACTGCAACAGTTCACAACAGTGACCAACAGTTCACAACATTGACTGCAACAGTCCACAACAGCGGCTGCAACAGTTCACAACATTGACTGCAACAGTTCACAACAGTGACCAACAGTTCACAACATTGACTGCAACAGTTCACAACAGTGACCAACAGTTCACAACAATGACTGCAACAGTTCACAACATTGACTGCAACAGTTCACAACAGTGACCAACAGTTCACAACAGCGGCTGCAACAGTTCACAACAGTGACCAACAGTTCACAACAGCGGCTGCAACAGTTCACAACATTGACTGCAACAGTTCACAACAGCGGCTGCAACAGTTCACAACAGTGACCAACAGTTCACAACAGCGGCTGCAACAGTTCACAACATTGACTGCAACAGTTCACAACAGCGGCTGCAACAGTTCACAACAGTGACCAACAGTTCACAACAGCGGCTGCAACAGTTCACAACAGTGACCAACAGTTCACAACAGCGGCTGCAACAGTTCACAACATTGACTGCAACAGTTCACAACAGTGACCAACAGTTCACAACAGCGGCTGCAACAGTTCACAACAGTGACCAACAGTTCACAACAGCGGCTGCAACAGTTCACAACAGTGACCAACAGTTCACAACAGCGGCTGCAACAGTTCACAACAGTGACCAACAGTTCACAACAGCGGCTGCAACAGTTCACAACAATGACTGCAACAATTCGCAACAAATCAACAAATTGAAGATAAAGAGTCAGGTATTTCGGGCCATCCTGGGTCAATATAAAGGTCATTAAGGGTCCAGGTTGGTCCCAGACCTCGTCTAAAGATCTATCTCCAATTTCTAAGTTTGACTTGTGTGGAGAGAGTAAGAGAAGTTGTGTGTTAACTCACAGCTCTTGACAGCAGCAGCAGCAGCAGCAGTAGGAGGCGAGGAGGGTGGTGGACGAGCAGCTGTGGCTGGCACTCTCCTCAACCTTAACTCACCTGAAACATAATAACTTATTAACTAACATGAAATATAATAACTTATTAACTAACATGAAACATAATAACTTATTAACTCACAAGAAACATAACTCACATGACACATAACACCTTATTAACTCACATGAAACATAACACATCATTAACTCACATAAAAAACACTCTAGGCCTTGAAAGAATCCCCCATAATACAGTGGAGGTCTACAGGGACTTGGCTAAGGTATCTGACATGCGGGCTGCGAGAGCAGGAAAAACTCTCGACATCCTTGAAACGCATCTCAAGTTTTCCAATGGGCAGTAAAAAACATGATCTTCATTGGGACTAATTTTAATTGTTCGGATATAAGAAAAATGAATAACTCAAAAGATGAACGGTATACCAAACGCAGGACAACAATGTGATGATTAACAAGGACAAGTTGCAGTTGCTCCGCTAGGGAAGAAAGTAGGAAATAACGACTGTAGCAAAAGTTCCATATGCGAGACTTCGGAGTAAAGATGTTGGAAGATCTTACATTCAAGAATCACAACAATGTGGTCATTGCTACCGCAAGGAAAATGACAGGCTAGATAACTAGAACTTTTAGGATAAGGAATGAGGAGCCAATGATACTCTAAAGTCCCTTGTTCTCCCTAGACTAGAATACTGCTGAGCTGAAGAACATATATAGAACTTTCACTGCTGTACATTCAATCAAGCATCTGAACCACTGGGAAGGCTTGAAGTCACTTCAACTGTGCTCTTGGAATGTAGACGAGAAAGGCACATCATAATTTACACCTGGAAAATCCTGGAGGGACTGGTCTTAAATCTGAGCACTGTAATTACTCCGTATAACAACAAGAGACTTGACAGATGGTGCAAAATACTTTCAATAAAAAGAAGGGGCGCGACGAGTACACTAAGAGAGAACTCTCTCTATGCATAAAAGGAATCAACAACAAACCTTTGGCTGTTTTCAAGAGGGAACTCGACAAGTTCCTCCAATCAGTTCCTGACCAGCCGAGCTGTAGTTCGTAAGCTGAATTGCGTGCAGGCAGTAGTAACAGCCTGGCTGATCAAACTGTGACCTACCAGGAGGCCTGGTCTGGGACTAGGCCACAACAGCACTAACCCCCAGAAACATCCAAGTATCCAAGAGGGTCTCCACAAAGAACAAAATAAGCATGTAAAAGACCTGGATACAATAATGTCAGCTGAGCAGTCTATTATAGAACACAATAAATCAAATGCTGCAAAAGTCAAGAAAATTACTGAATGGATAACGATATCTCTCAAAACAAGAGAACGCCAGTGGAGACAATATTCAAACAAATTGTGCTCTATCGCTCAGAATACCGCTCAGTGTTGACGGCTCATTTCACGACAGGTGAGATAGCCGAATTGGAAAAAATAGAGGCCAATTACTGCCCGCACAGAACTGGAAATGTACTCTCTGGAGGGAAGGCGAGAGTATTCATATTATATACAAGGAGGATACTCGCGGGCCTGGTTCCAAATCTGCGCACTGCCATAACGATTTAACGGAGTGAGAGAGAGAGAAGGAAGTGTAAAATAGATCAAATGAAAAACGGGGAAGTCATCGGCACAATAAGAGAACACTATGTCAACTTCTGTGGCCCTAGTCTGTTCTAGCTTCTACCTACCTGGAGTTACCTGGAGGTTATTCCGGGGATCAACGCCCCCGCGGTCCGGTCCATGACCAGGCCTCACGATGGATCAGGGCCTGATCAACTAGGCTGTTACTGCTGGCCGCACGCAGTCCAACGTACGAGCCACAGCCCGGCTGATCCGGCACTGACTTTAGGTATCTGTCCAGCTCTCTTGAAGGCAGCCAGGGGCTTATTGGCAATTCCCCTAATGCTTGATGGGAGGCTGTTGAACAGTTTTGGGCCCCGGACACTTATGGTGTTTTCCCTTAGTGTACCAATGGTGCCCCTACTTTTTATTGGGGGCACTTTGCATCGCCTGCCCAGTCTTTTACTTTCGTAGGGAGTGATTTCTGTGTGCAGATTTGGGACCATTCCTTCCAAGATTTTCCAAGTGTAGATTACGATATATCTCTCCTGCGTTCCAACGAGTACAAGTCAAGTGCTGCCAAGCGTTCCCAGTAGTTAAGGTGCTTGACAGAACTTATACGTGCAGTAAAGGATCTCTGTACACTCTCTAGATCTGCGATTTCACCTGCCTTGAATGGAGATGTTAATGTACAGCAGTATTCCAGCCTAGAGAGAACAAGTGATTTGAAAAGGATCATCACTGGCTTGGCATCTCTCGTTTTGAAAGTTCTCATTATCCATCCTATCATTTTCTTTGCACCTGTGATCGTGGCACTGTTGTGATCCTTGAAAGTGAGATCCTCAGACATTGCTACTCCCAGGTCCCTTTCATTATTTTTCCGCTCTATTGCATGGCCGGAGTCAGTAGTATACTCTGTTCTAGTTATTATCTCCTCCAGTTTTCCATAACGGAGTAGTTGGAATTTGTCCTCATTGAACATCATATTGTTTACCGTTGCCCACTGGAAAACTTTGTTTATATCTTCTTGGAGGTTAACCGCGTCCTCAGCAGATGACAGCCTCATGCAGATCCTAGTATCATCCGCAAAGGATGATACGGTGCTGTGGTGTATATCTCTGTCTATGTCTGATATGAGGATAAGGAATAAGATGGGGGCGAGTACTGTGCCCTGTAGATATGAAAAATATTGTCGGAACAGGTGTAGAGGTATTCAAGACGAAACTGGTTTACTAGTTCTGCAGTGTGCCAGATCAACCAGACTGTGTGGGATGTGCAGGCTGGGGGTTACCTTTATATCTGATAAGTTTTGAGATTTTTTCTAACTCAAGAGCCCGGCCCTGAGCCAGGCTTATCTGGTGCTTACCTAGTCAACCAGGCTGCTGCTGCTGCTCACCTACTGGCCCACATATCCATCACAGCCAGCTTGATCTGGCACCTGAAGACTTCTACACTTGTCACAGCAGTGTATCTGATATCTTCTGGTAAGATATTGAATAGTCTGGGGCCACGGATGTTGATGCAGTGTTCCCTTACTGTGCCCACTGCACCCCTGATTGTCACTGGGTTTATTTTGCACTTTGGTTGACCAGGCATCAATAGGGAAGCCTGGCCCATGGCCCCAGACCGCGAGAGTAAAAAAAACTCTAGAAACAGGTCAGGGGTAAATGACAGGTAAAAAAAGGACACCACCCAACTATTAACTCAGCAGTAAGAGAATTAACTCTGGGGAGTGAGTAGAACATGGGAACGCCTCTGTATGTGAAAAGAGAGTGAAATAACGGTGGTTGAATCGATCAGTTTGAAGTGAGACACAGAGGTCAGAAAACTACAGAGGTCAACCAACTGACCAGAACTTATGACCAGAACTTATGTCCCGAGAAAATCTTTGTTGGGACTGTAACTCGTGGGAGGAAACATTAGTGTGGTGGTGGTGGTGGTGGTGACTACCTAATTTGCTTCCTGAGGTCAAAGTCTCTGAGGCCCGGTCTCAGACCAGGCTTCCTGGTGGGTCAGCGCTGATCAACAAAACTGCTACTGCTGGCTGCACGCAGTCCAACGTACGAACCACGGCCTGGCTTGTCACTTTAAAGGATCACAACAATGTTCTAATTGCTACGGCAAGGGAAAATGATAAGTTAGATAAATACAACTTTCAAGACAAGGGCTCTTGAGCCAATGATACTCTTCAAGGCATTCTCTCCTGGTTAAAAAACTGCTGTATACTGACACCTGCCTTTTAAGTCAGGCAAGACTGTTCACCTAGGAAATGTAGAGAGTACTTTCACTGCCCATATACTACACTCAAACATCTCAACTACTACTGAGGACGTCTGAAGTCCGTTCACCTGTATTTCTTGAACGTAGGCGAGAAAGATACATCATAATTTACACCTGGAAAATCCTGGAGCGACTGGTCTAAAACCTGAACTTAGGAATCACTATGTGAAAGCAAGAGACTTGACAGATGATGCAAAATACCTTCAATTAAAAGCAGGGAAGCGAGTAAACTCAGAGAGAACTCGTTGAATGTCAGAGGTCCCCGACTCTTCAACACCCTCCCTTCATGAAGAGAACCGACAGGGTGATGAATTAGACACTTGTGCAACACTTGGGTATCTTTATTGTGGAAACGTTTAGCCAATCAGCGGCTTCCTCAGTCCAGTACAGAAAAGAATGATTAAACACATCGGCCTAGAGCTGTTGTGCTCAGTCCATTAATCTTGACAAGAATACAGCACATGCTCGAAGGAGCTTATATACAGCAGAGAGGTGAGGTGAAGCAGTCGTAGGCAGTGTCACCTTGGACAAATCCACAGGTGGAAGTAGGTCATGCCTATAGGTTAGGCAAGCGTAGAATTTTTTATATCAACATCCCAAGATGTTGCTGTGTCTGACAGGGATGTAGATAAACGGTTCAGAGAACCGACAAGTTGGTGAATTAGACTGCTTCGACTCACCTGTCTGCAGTATATAAGCTCTTCTTCGTACATATGTTGTACGGAGAAGAGCTTATATACTGACTGATGGAGTGAACGCCTCGGCTCCCGGCTGAGGGACTGATTACCTCAAACTCCTTCTGATCTTCAACCATTCTTCTCTGTGGAGATAAATGTTATAAAGTACCGACACGATGGAAAAATAAACACAAATGCAGTACAATGTAATCCTTTACTACGTTTTGCCCACACAGTGGGCTGTATGAAGCCAGGTAGATTGGTTTGTGACTTGATAAAGCCCACTGTGTGGGCGAAATGTAGTAGATAAAGGATCGCATTATACAGATTTGTGTCTATTTTTCCATTCTTCTCTGTACTGGACTTAAGCCACTGGTTGGCGAAACGTTCCCACAATAAAGATACCCGAATGTTGAACAAGTGTTTCATTCATCACCTCCCTTCATACATAAGGGGAATTACCAACATACTTCTGACCGTCTTCAAGAGATAACTCAAGTTTTTTAAGGCAATTCCTGGTCAGCCGGGCTGTGGTGCATACGTTGGAATGCATGCGGTCATCACCAACAGCCTGGTTAATCAGTCCAGCAAAAGGAAGTCCTTGTCTGGCACCAAGCCATGGAGGCGCTGACCCCCAGAATCGGTCTAGGAAAGTAATGAGGCCCCCTGACCCACCAAGAGGAGAGTCTAGTAGCGAGGGCCCGTGATCCAACTAGAGCCAGTCTAGTAATGAGGGCTCCTGACCCAACAAGAAGAGACAGTCTAGTAATGAGGGCCCTGATTACTAGACTGTCTCCCTGACCCAACAAGGAGACAGTCTAGTAATCAGGGCCCGTGATCCAACAAGTCAGTCTAGTGATGAGGGCCCCTGACCCAACGAGAAGAGACAGTCTAGTAGTGTAGTGTGGGCTCGTGATCCAACAAGAGTCAGGCTAGTAGAGTAATGAGGGCCCCTGACTCAACAAAAAGAGACAGTCTAGGAATGAGGGTCCGTGATCCAACAGAAGGCAGTCTAGTAATGAGGGCCCCTGACTCAACAAAAAGAGACAGTCTAGGAATGAGGGTCCGTGATCCAACAGAAGGCAGTCTAGTAATGAGGGCCCCTGACTCAACAAAAAGAGACAATCTAGGAATGAGGGTCCGTGATCCAACAGAAAGCAGTCTAGTAACGAGGGTCCGTGATCCAACAGAAGGCAGTCTAGTAATGAGGGTCCGTGATCCAACAGAAGGCAGTCTAGTAATGAGGGGCCCTGACCTAACAAAACAGGTGGGTGGAGGAGGATGCTGGTTCACCTCAGGGTGGGCAGGTGAGTTGGGTGTCTGGGTACGTCTTACCCATCACTTCCCACGCTCCTCTCCCCCATTACCCTTCCTCCTCCTCCTCCTCCTCCTCCTCCGCAACCTCTCATACCCCACTCTTGCTCCTGGAGTGACAACTAATACATTAAGGTCAAGAAGTCTAACAGGAGAGAAAGGAAAATGGATATATTATTTTCCAAGGAATAACGCAGAGTAAATAAAAACAAGTCTGATCTTAGCAAGTAAAGCAGTCAGCACCCCAAGGCACAGTCCTGGCACCTTCACTCTTTCTCAATATCATAGCGTATTGCAATACAATCGCAAACAGGCGACCTGAACAATGCAGAACATGCCACATAGGGATGGCAATTTTTAACCCTAGATCTTTTGCAAATTCGTGCAATGTTGCAAGACAGCAACAGACAGGAGAGGAAATTCTCTGAGGCAAGGCAGAAGTTATCAATGGCAGCCCATGACGCAGAGTGCCTTGCTTCAGAGAATTTTTCCCTCCTATCTGTTGTTGTCTTGCAACACTACATAGCTCCTGACGACGAATGAGAGTGCGAAAGATCTAGAGCTCAAGATTTCCATCCTCACGGGGCTTTTTCTGTATCATAGCGTATATAGGTGAGTACGAATAGGAAGCATGTCTGTCTCACGGTCAGCTAAAGGAGGTTCAAGCCTCCATCACTTCTCAAGCTGATTGACCCACATGGGTTTAGTGCTTAAATTACAATTAATTGATCAACATCATAACATAGAAAATTAACACAACTTCATATAATCTGCGAACAATATCTTGGTAGAAGACAGAAAATTTACAAAAAGATGTCAACAAAGTCTTCCAGTGGGCAATAGAAAATAAGATGATGCTTAATTAATGGTAACACATTGCAACTGCTCAGATATAAAAAGAATGAAGAACTCTGAAGGATTGAACATTAAAATGGTATAAAATACCGACAGGTTGTTAGGTAAGACACATATGCAACAGTTAGGTATCTTTATTTCGAAACGTTTCGCCTACACAGTAGGCGAAACGGAACATTGCTCTTCTCCAGACTGAGGGACTGACCACCTCAAAACTTTAATTAAGGGTGATGGACTGATTACATCGTCTTCAAGTATCTTCTGCTTCTATCAACTTTTCTGTACTCGACTGAAGAAGCCTACTGTGTAGGCGAAACGTTTCGAAATAAAGATACCTAACTGTTGCATATGTGTCTTACCTAACAACTCTGAAGGAACACTGTATACAAAACAGGGTGACCATCACTTACAACAAAGGACCATACTTATCTAGGGTCTGGCTCCGTGGTAAAGTACTGTGGACTCTGATACAGAGTTAGCAGGTTCGAGTCCTGCTGTGGACGTCGAGACAATGAATGTATATATATATATATATATATATATATATATATATATATATATATATATATATATATATATATATATATATATATATATGTCGTGCTGAATATCCAGAACTTGCCATCTTGGCTTAAATAGCAACGCTCATCTTGCCATATAGGACAAGTGAAAATTTGTGTATGCAATAATTTCGCCAAAATCATTCTGAACCTAACGAAAAAAATATATTTCACTGTGTTTGTTTAGTATTAAATTACTGTAAACAA